>NC_141547.1:28632500-28932500 GCF_021556685.1 Rattus norvegicus
CTGGCTCAGGCCGCTGTACATAGAGAGCAGATGTGCAGCTTAGTCTTCACACAGGTCTCCCAGCAACTGGAGTGGGTTGGGAGGATGGCCCTGAATTTCGTGCCTGCCTGTTGATCTCATTCTCCTCACTGGGCTGCCTTGTCTAGCCTGAGTGAGATAGGATGTCTTTAGTCTTGCATTGACTGATCTGTAGAGGCAGGGGGTCTACCAAGGGGTGCTCCCTTTCTCAGTAGAGAAGGGAAGGGGGGATGGGGGAGGAACTGTGTGAGGGAGCTACAACGACAGGGGGACTGATATTGGGATATAAAGTGCATAAAAAATGTCAAAATTTCAAAAGAAAGTATAATATCCTTTTGGGTTGATAATATAAGACGTCCAAAAGAACTCACAAAATCTAGAGGGGGTTGATATTGTGTCTGATTGCTTTTCTAATGTGGGGAGGGCAACCAAGTATAAATGTATTCAACTATTCCTGGTTCTCTAGGCTATGGAACCAAGAGAAAAATCTACTATTGTCAGTTACCTAAATAAATATAATCCCTAACTGGAATTTAAACAGTTATTGTTAAAACCAATTCTTTACATTTGAGAGGCTCAGGCAAATAGAGAATGATGATTACTTGCACATGAATATTGTGTTAGTAAAATTTCAAAAAATCTTATGCACAAACTACTTAATTATGTCTGTAGAATTATTACTGAAAACCTTAGAAACTAAAAAGAACATCACTTAGTATTTTTCCCTGTGGTATGGAGTTTGGGAGTATTTATCCTGGCTAGTTCCTATCAACCACAAAGTGTTTGACTAAGTAGAAACTTTGTGACAATTCCTCCCACTAGAATTATCACTTAGTCCTGTGGTATGTCTTCTCAAATTCACACAAATTAAATGAATAAACAATTCAATTTGTTATTCACTGGTTCATATCAGCATTTATAGAATCATTAGCCATAAACCGCTTGCTTCATGCCTTTGTGCTGTTGGTGGTCTGTTTGGGTGCGTAGGCTTTATATTTGAAATGAGTTATACATTCACTTCAAGATATTTTCTGATACATCTATACATCTATAATAGAAAGTAATATCATCTCTAGATATTCAGTATACACACACACACACACACACACACACACACACACAAACATTTGTTTTGTGCAAATTATTCATTCTCGATAAAATGACCAGGGGGTATAAAACATATAAATGATCACTATTTGAGAATCACAATCCTCAAATCCATTATTTCCCAGCTGACTGCACAGCAAAATGTTCACCCTAATTTAATGGTAGACCTGGAATGAACTTTCCTTATCACAGAGGTATCTAGAGTCAAGTATGTACAATTATGGGATTTCAAATTTTCTCCTGGAAAAAGGTCTGCTTAACCTAGCTGAAAAGAGATAGGTGGAAAAATGACTGTTCTAGCTGATCTTCACCATCTTTATGGAAACTCAAAAACAAAAAGAATGCATAAAATTGCCTCAATTTTAAAAGTCATTATATGGGATGAAACAGCCTTGCAAGAAACTTCTACAAAACACAGTTTGGGCATCATTTACTCCAAAGCACAGAATTGTGACTATTCTTATTCACAAATGTTTATTTTTCTTCTTTTTATTGGCACATATATATTTTCAGTAGAGCTTTGAGACTGAAGATCTGAGCTGTGTATGTGAATAAACACAAACATCTTAGTTATTACTAAAATATATGATTATACTGAAACCACTAAAAATTCATAGAGTTGTATAAAAACAAATTTTTACTTTCACATACTAGAGGCATGTCTATTTCTGAAACAGTCACAAAATCTTATGCTGAGACTCAAAATAGTAAGATATTTATTCCAATCTTGTTTTAATTTATTTTTCTCAAGTTGAATTTTACAAAATCTATCTTTACCACTCAAATAAATTCACTATTGGATAAGATTTAGCAAAGCTCAATAATTAGCAAGACTTGCCAAAGACATTGATACTAAAGCTCAACAATTTTTAAATTTTTTGTAATCGTTTTTATTGGATATTTTATGTATTTACCTTTCAAATGTTATTTCCTTTCCCCCTCTCCCATACCATTACCCCTCCCTCTGCTTCTATGAAGATGCTCTCACTCCCACCAACCACTCCCACCTCAACACCCTGGTGTTCCTCTATACTGGGTAAGCAAGCCTTCACAGGACCAAGGGTTTCTCCTCCTACTGATGACAGACAATGCCATCCTCAGTTACATATGTGGCTGGAGCCTTGGGTCCATCCATGTGTACTCTTTGGTTGATTGTTTTATTCTATTTCTACCTTGTTGTAATCATAAAAATGAATAGGCTGATAGACTCATATTATTTTTGTCTATTCATAAGCATAGATGATTATATAAAGAAATTAGTATAAACATTCTCATTTAGGATCAAAATAACCCAGATACGAAATTGAAAGGATCTATATTCATTGTCAGCCTAAATATTAACTAATTATATACAAATTTAAAGCAAAATAATGTGTAATTTTAAGTACAACAGAACATTCCAAATATTTGCTCAGATTTTATATACCTAATATAATTAAGAGAATAGTGAAGAAAAAGAATCCATTTATAGCTAACTACTAAATGAATGTGTGATATAAATATAAAAAATTTCATATTTATAAATGATACTATAAATACAATAATAAGGTTATAGAAAAATATTTTTCATCATAGAAAATAATAACTATCACAAACAGAATACTATGTTTCACTTAATATTTTTTCTTTAAGAAATATCATATAAAAAGAAGGGTCATATCATGATAAGAGATTAAATTATTTGAAGAGATTAAAATATTATCCACTATTAAAAGGGTCATATTACTGAAAGTTGACTAAGTCCTTACATTTAAATCAAATGCAAGTTCAAAAAAGGTAATGTTTATTCTTTGCTCTCATAATCATGATGAAGATAGGGATATTAAAATAACTCAGAAGCAAGTGTTAAATTAATAAAATGCCACAATAGATTTGTAACTCCATGTCTTGACACATCATGCTTATTGCACTTGGCATATTGTTCATCACATGAAATTTTTTTCAAAATTTAATGTTAAATTAGTGTACGGAACAGGCATGAGTAGCCAATAAAACAAAACAAAACAAAAAACAATCAGCAGTGCAAAGACATGAACATTTTAAGAGGAACCATTGAGGCAAAGACCAGATAGTAATTAACGAGGGAATCAATAAAATGTCATAAAATAAGCCATATTAGAATTTCTACTGGATACAATGAACCTCCTTAATTTGCTTTATTTTAGAATATAAGCATAAATATTTTCTCTGTGTTTCCACACTTTCTCCCTTATACTTTCAAATGAGAACACGCACTCATTAACAGAAGAGACACTGGCATCTGGTAGGGCAAGTGGACACTTCACAGAAATGGAGAATATGAAGTTTGGGGTTTTTAACTGAAAATGTGGCTTATGCAATTCCGTATCCAACATAAAGAAATAGGTGAAATACTGTTCATATTTGAAGAATAGGATTATTTCTTACTTTCTGACATATCTGTAGTTTTATTTGATGGTAATATACTTTTTTATTGTTCCTCATAACACTCTCCTGCTCATACTATTAGAAGAGTACTATATAGAACGAAAGTGGATATCAAGTTAATAGGCCAATGTTTACTAAATATTTGAGAGTATCAGAAGAATTACTAGTCATGGTTTTTTTTATTTTTTTGTTTGTTTTGTAATATCATATATTCTAAGGTTGATGATAAATAAAAGTTAAATGTTTTGTTTTTGTGTTGCCTATTTTGTGAGCAATAGTATGAAATATAATAAAAAAGATATGAAAAATTAAAGAATTCTAAACATGAAAATCATTCTTAGATGAGCATCAGAGATCATGCTGAATGTTTGAGCAAAAAAGAAGCAATGAACGTTGGGATCAAATGATATGACCATAACATCATGATAGGAGGAAAAGGGCATATATATGAGTGATAAGGGAAAGAGAAGTCAAAAGGGAAAAGCAGTTTAATAACAGAACTGGCATGGTGAGTTCTACATTTCTGATCTAAATCTTCTTGAGGGAATTGAATGTTTTATCTATGTGTAATATTAGCATTACTGCTAAATCCATTTAAGGAAAGTTGTTAATAAACCCAATAGCAAAAGAAATGAACTCATGTACAATGATGGGCCTGCTGAAAGCCATGATCTACATAATTAAAGATCATGTCTTTCAGTTGGAAATTTCAAAGGAAACTACTTGTGTCTGTTACTGGCATGCCAACTCTGCTATGTGATGATTATAGACATAATTCAATACCAGAGTTATGATATTTTCTTTATCGATAAATATCAGCATGGTCTAGTTTCAATAGAAAACTTAAAAAAGGTGGCTAAGTGCTACATATTTGACATTATGTATAAATTTTTTGACAAATGATACATAATTCAGAATATGAAAGTGTGGGTGAAATCTGTCCCTTGGATATTGAATTTCTAAATGCTTATAAGTAAGAATCTATGATTCCTTTAAGATCCACAGTATGAACATTTACAGTCTACTTAAACATTATTGCTTAAGGTTCTTTATAGTTGGGGAGTTTTCTATTCACTTTATTTAGTGGAAATGACATCTGCTTATGTACTACAGAAACAGTTTCCAAAGTCTCCTTGGTTTGACTAATCTTCATGCCTTCTCCATGAGTACTGGGTTCCATGGTATCAGAAAGGACAATGTAGACATCCAAAGGACTTAAGCAGGAAACCGACAGTTCTCTTCAGTGATGACACCAATTAACCACATTAATAGAGTCTTGGCACAGCAAGACTTAGGATATTGTAGTAGCTCCCTTACCTTGCCAGCAACCATCAGCTCTGTATGGTTTGATTTAAAACCAAATCAGTAAGATGGAAAGGTGGCTTACAACTCACTGCTAGTAAAGCCACAGAAATTGAAGAAGAACACACAACCACTGTGTTGATAAACCAATATATTATCTAAGAACAATCTAAACATCTGTCATTATACCCACAGATAAGTCTAATCTTCACCTCTCATTAATTAAACTTCTCTTTTTAGCAGACAGATAAAACTACAGACACCAACAAACAATCAAAATGCTGGGTTACAGAAGCCCAGGAGCAGTGGATACATCTATCAATCACCACCACACATAAGACAAAGGAAGCATGGGGAAACAGGGCTAGAAAAGATGTAAGTGACAAAAGATCACGGATTTTGATATGAAGTATGTCTCTCAGTAATCTCAGAAGCTGGGTCCATGAAGTTTCACTGGGATGACTACCAAATATCAACTGAACAAGGAGAGCAACAGATACACTAATGTGAGCAGGGAAATGCTCATAAGTTCTCAACCTAAGGATTGCTGAAATCAAGAGAAGAGTCTTTCCCAAGGAAGAACACACCAATTTGGAATCCATACCATATGGGCAGCCCTGAAAACATGCATGCAAGTAATATCAAACAGACTGCACAGGTTATATTTGGAAGCATATATTTTTATATAGAAATCTATGTAACAACAACTGATGAAAGAGGCCATACATTTGAAAGAAAGCAAGGGATGGATATATCCAGGGTTGGAGGGAAGACAATGCTGAACAATGTCTTTATATTATAATCTGAAAAAAAAAGGAGAAACATTGCCCAAAGAATCAAAGGGCATGTGACGCCCTGGTACTGAAATATATGACCTATACAAAATAAAGTGCATATGTATAAACTTTTCTTTCAAATTCCTAAGATGTAGATGTCCCACATAGACACAAGCATTTTTACCTGCCTTGTATCTTATATACATGTTCATTGGTGAATGTTATTATTAGTAAACATCTACTACAAAAGGATGCTTCTCTGATTATGGCTAACAAAGATACAAAACTAAAAAAACAAGACTTGAGGAGCAGATTATTACTATGTCCATTTAATTGTGTAAAATTACTAAGTTCTCTCCTAGGGCATATAATGTAGGCAATCAAGGGTGGTATCAGGCTTGAGTTTTCTCTGGGGTAGGAAATTAAACAAAATGTCATTGGTTACTTCCAAAACATTTGTGTAACTATGGGCATTTCCTAACAGGCCAGTGGTTACTGTTACTTTCAGAATACACAGCTGGGTAAGACTGTTGATATTTCTTTCCCAGTTCTATACATAGAACACTTAAAAAGCCAGCTTAGAGCACTATAAAAACCAGCTTGCCAGCTTTTCATACTTAACTTCCAGGTTGGTACCATTTTGATATCCCCATATCCCATTATTTTAATTTATGGTGTTTTAAGCAATACTGTCTTACCATCTACTTCTGTAGCATAACAAATAACAATGGTAATATCCTGTGATGTTTCCATGATCTATGGGACCTCACTGATCAACTTTTTGGAGCTGATACATTGGCACTGAGCTTCATCTTTAATCATCTCTTAAGAATATGAATCATCAAGGAAAACAAGGCAGAAAGAATGTAAGAACCAGAAGAAAAAAATCTGTAGCGAAAAATATTTTCTGGAAATTACAGCACAGTTGCAGACACAAAGTTTTAAAACTTGGAATTCCATTTATAAGAATGTCTCTAGATCAACCAGCCCAAATGCCTGCAAGTTAGAGGACAAACTAATCAAGTGCCACTCCTAGCTTAGAAGCAATTGGCAATTGGTAGCTTCTTTTCAAGGGAGAATCACCTTTTGATTGACTGATTGATTGATTGATTGATTGATTGATTGATTGATGTGCATCCCAAGTACTGCCCCCACTTTTGATGCCCATCTCACTGAGCTCCCCCCTTGTTTTCTCCTCTTCTCCTCTGAGAGGGTGGGTCCTCCCTGGCTATTCCATGACTGGGGCTCATCAAGTCTATGCCAGATTAGACACAACATCTCCAGCTAAGGCCAAGCAAGGCAGCCCTGTTGAATCCATCTCACACTCAGGCTACAGGCTTAGGTACAGCCTCTGCTCCAGATGTTGGGGCCCTCAGAGATTGAGCTGCATGGCATGTGTACTGCATATTTAGCCTCATTCTAGACCAGGTATGTTCTTTGCCTGGTAGCTCAATTTCTGTGAACTCCCAGAAGTCCAAGTTTGTTCACTTTGTTGGTCATCTTCTGTGGTTCCCATCCCCTGGAGGGCCTTCAATCCTTCTCCCAATTCTTGCTTAGGAACTTTCAATGTCTGTCCAACGTTTGGTTATGGGTATGAGCATCTATCTCAGTCTGCTGTTGGGTAGAGACTCTCAGAGGACCGTAATGCTAGCCTCCTCTCTGCAAGCATAACAATTCAGGGACGAGATGGAGCAGAGACTGAAGCAATGGTCAACCAATAATTGGCCCATTTTGAAACCTGTCCCATGGGCAAAGACTCAGAATACCCATGATAAAACTTATAGACCATATGAAGCTGAAGAAGAAGGAAGACCAAAGTGTGGATGTTTCAATCCTACTTAGAAGGAGGAACAAAGTCATCACTGGAAGTAGAGGCTGGGAGGGCTTGCAAGGAAAAGAAGAAGGGGAGAGAGGAAAAAGGAAAAAAATCAGATGTGGGAGGTAATGGGGGACATATGCCGAGTGTCAGGAATTTGAAAGTAGATATGTAGCAATGGGGGATGGGAAACTGGGGTAGCCAACAGAACGTTCCAGATGCCAGGAAAGCAAGAGGCTCCCAGGATCCAACAGAGATGACATTAGCTGAAATATACAAACAAGGGGAGGGAGAACCTGTAGAAACCATATCCAGAGGTTAGGCAAGACCCCTAGTTGGGAGATGGGGCCACCCACCCTTCTCGAAATTTTAACCCTGAATTTTTCCTAAAGGAAATACAGGGGCAAAGAGTGAAGCAGTGATTGAAGGAAAGGTCATCCAGAGTCTGCCTCACTAGGGGCTCCATCCCATATGCAGACACCAAACACAGTCACTATTGTTGATGCCAAGAAGTCCTTGCTTTCAGGAGCCTGATATGGATATTTCCTGAGAACCTCTTCAGAGCCTTACCAATATAGATATGGATGCTTGCAGCCAACTATTGCACTGAGCACAGGAACCCCAATCAATGGAGGACTTAGGGGAAGGATTGAGGGGGCTGAAGGAGTTTGTAACCCCATAAAATGAACAATACAAACCAAACAGACCCACAAGAGCACCCAGGGACTAAATCACCAACCAAAAACTATACACGGAGGGACCCATGTCTCCAGCTGCATATGTAGCAGAGGATGGCCTTGTTTGGAATCAATGGAAGGGGAGGCCCTTGGCCCTGTGCATGCTTGATGCCTCAGCATAGGGAAACGCTAGGGAGGCAAGCTGGGAGTGGGTAGGTGGGTGGGGGAGCACCCCTATAGAAGCATGAGGGAGGAAGGTGGGATAGAGTGTTTGCACAGGGAAAACCAGGAAGAGGGATAACATTTGACATGTAAATAATTAAAAGAAGCAATAAAACATTTTAAAAAAGAAATACAAAATCGACACATTTGGACATGGGAAAAAAAGGAGTTTTCAATCAACTATTTTACCAAACTAATTCGGGTACTAGAGGTTTACAAAAATAGAAATATATTCTGAATCAATAGGAATAGCATATGAACAACATAACAGCCATAGTAAGGAATCATATAAGAGCATAAACATTAAATACTCCATAATATCTCAGAAATGAATATCCTAATATAACTCAACATTTTGAGAAAACCTAAGGAAATGAATGTAACTAAAGGATATATGTGTGAAAATTACTTCATTACTCATTTAATTATTCTCTGTGCTCATGTCTAATATGTTTTCTTTTTCCTTCTGGTATACTTATTCTCCATAAAATGAAAATAATATATATTTTATTATAAGTTACAATCATGAACAAGTCATGTACTTTGCTGATAGAAATATATAAGACAAAATGAACAAGGTAAGAAAATCATAATAGCTGTGGTAAGCTAATTAGATTCCTTGCCTTTAGCAGACACTATTTCACTTTTATAATCTACTCATACAGCTATAGATTTCAGGTGACCAATGATAATTTAATATGGTAAGTGCTCATTATTTTTTAAGCATATTTATTACATGCCTTGCAATGCTAATTTGTTAAATTGATTTTCAAAATTAGGAAAAGAATGAACTTAACGGTCTGCAACTTTTCTTGCTTCAAGACAACCATATACCAGATGAATGAATATTGAATTGTCTGATGAGATGGGTTTCAATAATTCTTCAGAGTCTTTTAATTAAATATATAGACTCTTATTTTACATAGTATAAAATGAGTTTTTGTTAAATGTGTATATTCAGCCAGCATTGATGCATTATCATAAACATCTATGTTTGAAAAAATTAAGTAATTGTGTTTCACCATTTTTGTGCTATCTTGTGCTTATATGACTACCTGTGAATCATTAGGTATATATGATTCATGCAATTAAATCTGTATTTTCCAATCATAGTAAATCAGAACCCCAATAGTAAGTACTGAAGAAAACTATTTTATTATTAAAAGAGGTAAAAATGGTGGTTGAAATTCTTTTTTTTTTTTTTTTTGGTTCTTTTTTTCGGAGCTGGGGACCGAACCCAGGGCCTTGCGCTTCCTAGGCAAGCGCTCTACCACTGAGCTAAATCCCCAACCCGATGGTTGAAATTCTTAATTGACAAATATTATCCCTAATATCAAATGTCAATTCATAATCTCCATTTTATCCCAGTTATCACCTCCTTCAGTGAGAGGGATAAATTCTTACCTCCCAGGCTCTCAAAGTATCTATTTGTGGGTGTAAACTTCATTACATTCTCAAGTCTTTACTTGCTATTTTGTTTCTTACAATTATTGACAATTTTCATCTCTTTTACGAAAAGGTCATTCACTCCTACCAATAATTTTGTTTTCTATAAGTACCTAATCACTCTAAATCCAATACATTAATTAGTCTTATCAATATTTTTAATAAATGCTATGGTTAAGCCAATGTGGAGTTTTAAAATTACTATCTTTATTTTTTCTATTTTTAGTCAAAAGATAAAAATTAATAATCCCTCTAATAAATTAACCATCAAATTGTTGCTTCAATTTAAACTTTACAGATATCAAAGAGTTGTATGTGAAGCTATCACAGTGTCTTTTGTAAAAAGAGAACTTCTAGTGTTTTTTCCCTCTAAAACTCCAATATAATTTCACTTTGTCTGAAATTTGACAAGGCTTTCTACATATTGTCAGTGTTGAAACCTCAGCAGGGACTATGCAAATAAAAACCCCGCTGAAAGCCATTTAAAATGTCCCTCTTTTTCTTCTTGTAATTTTCTCAAAAATAATAATAGTTTAAAAGTTTATATACTTCACAGAAAAAAATGAGCATTACATAACAAAAACAAATTATCTATTATCACCCTTTTTGGCAAGGTAATTAACTACCTATCAACAAACTAGAGTAGACAAGACCTTATAGAGATACATTAGGAAAAAAGGGTGCATGGTGGTGGTTAAAAATTTTATAGTAAATCCTGATTTATTGATAGCTAATGTGGATATATAATCAGGAAGAGTAGAAGTAGTACAACAGCATGATGAGCTTTATCATAGTGAAAATTATTCTTAAGCTCTCTTGGGGAATTACAAAGATAAAGAAAATTGTATTGTTCTTATCTTTATTGAAAGCAAGAATGCAAACCATACACAACTTGGGATTACAAAGAATTTAAAGTAAAAATAATAGACATATATATCAAATTATTAGAGCAATGTAATTAATTACAATATCTCAGAATGAGTAAAAGTAGTGCTTCAGTGTAAAGGTTCACCCTAGGCTCTCGGGTGTTCTTGAAGGAAAAATGTCAACCCAAGGGCACAACTTAAATAGGAGTTTATCTAGCAAAGTGGCATGTGTTCAAGCAAAGCATGCACTCAAGGACAGATCAGAGTGAACTGTCCTAATGGGATTAAAATAGCACAATGGGTCATATAAAGATTTGTGCATTTTAAAGATTTATGTTTATGAGCTAGTGGGTGCATTCACGGAGGTATGGCAGACACTTTCTCCTCCTTTAAATATATTTATTTTCTGGAATGTCTAGAAAACACATACTAAAGCTATTGGTCAAGATCACAATATAAATGGTATTATAGCAAATCCAAAGTATTTTGAGGATGTAGAATTCTGATTAGTGTGCATAACCGGGAAAATGACCTGATGATTTAGTTTTTAATAAAGCAAGAACAACAGATCCACAGCCTCAAAAATATTTATCCACCAAGGGCATTCTGACCAATAGAGGGCTCAGATATTCAGATGCAATTTCCATGGTAATCACATGCGTATCTCCTTGTCTACTCAGCATCATCTTTCTCATGAAGAAAAAAATGAATCTTTCATAAACTTAAGATGGAGAAGTCGTAGAATTTCTTTACTTCAATAGCTAGTAGAGGCGGATAAAAGATAATTGCACTACCTATGTCCTAATTGTGAGCACCTCATACCTTGTTTAATAAAGGGCTTAACTCCAGGAAAGCTGGGACCAATTAAGAAAATTCATCTTTAACTTTGTTGAAAATTGTAACTTTTGCTTCTATTTTGTAGAGATTTTGAGATTCTGATAACAATCCTTCTTTACCATTCAGAAAAAGGATCTAGTAAATTGATATGTACCTGTTATTTACTTTATGAAATGTTTTAATTTTCGTTCATTTGTTTGTTTTTGATATATTCCATATGCATTACCTCTTCTAATTAAACTTGTTTAGTACATTGTTATAGTGAATATATATATATATATATATACATATATATATATATATATATTAAAGAATTGAAACACCAGAAGAGGGCATGCGATCCCATTACAGATGGTTATGAGCCACAATGTGGTTGCTGGGATTTGAACTCAGGACCTCGGGAAGAGCAGTCAGTGCTCTTAACCACTGAGCCATCTCTCTAGCCCTATTTTAAAGAATTGATTCACACTCTCTAAGAAAGATATTTCAACTTTGTCTTAACCATAGTTTTATGTCAATAAGTTCAATACTAAAGATCTTAAATGTTGATAAAGTGTGTTGATTCTGTTTATTATGTTATTCTTAGTGCATGCTCATGAACATAATTCATAATAAAATATAACTTGGCATTTTTGAGCTTTCTTGTTTTCAAGTTTATTTATTTATGCCATATCTTTTTATACTTTCTCTAACCTGTGTTATTTTCCTAATGCCCTGGTAGATGCTTGATTATTGTTTTAGTTATTGGTCCTAGATTTTCTTCTTCCCTTATATTGAATTTCTTGCTGCAAATAATCGTCAATGTTCTGTTGATTTTGAATAGGCAAGGAATTAAACATGAGGTAACTAAGGAAAATGTGCTGTATCTTGTTTGCTGTGTCTCCTGATAGAAGACCTCTTTTTGTTTAAATTGTTCATAAAATTTCAAATAGTGTCTGCTACACAAAAATTTACACACCCGGGAATTTGCTCATCTAAATAATATAGACACGAATCGAGGGCTTGTATGTTGTGAGAAGAATTCAGAGCAGATAACCAGCAAGCAGAGGGTGACCAAGGCATGCAGCTAGCAACAGGGCAGAGAGACTGCAGGGACAGAATAGCTAGGGGTAATGTGGCATGGTTCCCTAGAACTGACCACCTCTGAAATGAACCAGCTGATGACATGTGACCCAAAGTTGCTGGCTAGCACAGGTTTCTCGGTATTTTTAGTAATTACCGCAACATCCATATACCAAAAAGACTATGATTTCATTATGATGTTATTTATGTGCAATTTTGATATCCCTGCTTTGTTATGATTTTGTACAGAATCCTTGTAATAAATATGCTAAAATGGATATCTGTTCCATCAGGCTTCTGGTAGTGCCATGTGATGCAGATTCATGTGGTGTTTTGCTCAGGCAAAACCCCTGGGAAGACACATGATATTTGGAGAACACACACACACACACACACACATATGTACATATATGTGTGTATAAATATATATATGTATATATATATGCTACTAGTTCCTCTGCAGATATTTTGAATCCTACTACATTGTCTAAAATATAATGACTTTAACCTGATTTTACACATTATGTAAGAAATAGAAGATGCTCTCAACTTATTCCTTACAGCTGCATTTTAATTTTTAACTTAATTTTTAATATATAGTCTGTGCTGGCAGAAATATGAATTACTTGGTTTGCAAGTAAGAATAAATTAATTTGTATATTAATAAACAACTCTGTAGAAATAAATTAACTGAACTATATGAATACTACATTATTTGGAATGCATCCACTCAAAAGTAAATAAGCCCAATTAATTTTTGTTAACCCAATGTATTTAATCATTCTAGTCAGCCTCCATATCTCCTTTCCTTCCAGGTCCACCTTCTGTCTCCCATTCCCCTGTCTTCTTATGCTCCCGAACAAGGGAGGTACCAACCCTCCCAGGCACATCATGTCTCAAAAGGATTAAGTGAATCCTCCCCCATTGAAGCCAGCAAGTCAGTTCAACCTAAGACCCACTCCATGAGAGACAGCCAACTTCCGACACTATTAATGATACTCTGCTATGCTTGCCCACAGGAGTCGAGCATACCTGTCTTCCTAGAGGCTTCAACCAGTCACCATTAGAAACTAATGCAGAGACCCACGGTAAAATGTTAGGCAAAGCAAAATAAATTTAAAGCCATACCCTCTTTGCTTATTTTTTTTTTAATTTTTCCAGTCAACTTTTGTTTACTGCTAGTTCCTTGTTGCTTTACTTTAATGTTAATTCATGGAGATAATAAAACACCTGCAATAAAAATAATACATGCAACTTGATATTTTTATTAAGAGACACATTGTTTAAGTACTTCGATTGAAAGTTTTAGGGAAGTGATTAACAAGTGGGACATCAAGAAATCTGAGTGCTAGTCATCTTGGACTTGTGAGACTCAGGTCTACTTGATGTTGTCTCAGGATAAAAACCTAATCGTTCCAAAACAAAACCAAACAGTAAAACAAACTATAGAGGTAACAGTAGAGAGGTAAGATGGTGCAAATAAGACAAACTAATACATCTAGAAAATATATTAGATTATTTCAACAAAATTCTCCTTGGAAATAGATCAGTGTTTTGAAGTATAGATGGAAACCAGTTGGGTGGGCTAAGATCTATCTTGTTTTATGCTGTTTACGTGTCATCGGTTTTCTCCTTAGGTTAATTTAAGAATTGTAGTAATCAGAACCTTAAATAAATGTAGATATCACTAAATTAACAAAGTGTTTCTCTTCAAGAAAAAAATACTGAAATATGCTTAAACTATCCAGTTGATGTCATTATAACATTTTCTGTTCATACTGTTTTTTATACAACTAGGTATTGCTTGAATTTATAAATTGTTTATTTTAAAATATTTTGAAATTTACATGTTTCCTTCTGTGGCTGGCTGTTATTATTAGCTTCTTTGCTTCATGACAAAGTCAACTTGACTCAGGCAGATATTTTTGTGGTTTTTCATACACTCACAGTATATCTTGTATCATACACCTTGTGAGAGTCTTCTCGCTCAGAACGTATATGTCAGAAGAGAACAACTGAGACATAAAAGTATGCAAATATCATTTTAAGATTGAAGCCATGTTGGTTCAGGTGCTTAAAATGATTATGCCTGAAATCCACCACCAGTTTTGTGATCTATATTTCCATACAAGATTCCTTTAAAAAAATTGTATGGTCTCTGGAGAACAGCATAAACTTGACTCTCTTGTTACATGTGTTAGTATGTGGCATGGTTTCAGTGCTTGCCCTGTAAAATTTATAATAAAATCAGTCATCGTCTAATAGTATTAGTTGAGAGTTTTAGACATGTGATTTGCCATGGGGGAACTCTCCTTATGAAGTCATTTAATTCCTTAATAAAAAAATAAATTTGGTGATGTTTTCCTTTTTAATCTTGTTTTATTGGAAATACTATATATTGGAAATAGGGCCCTATTATTTTCGACAAAGATTCTACTACTGAACAACAACCCTAGCTATATTGCCTTTTGTTAACAGAACTAACTGGATGATAAGATCATATCAACAAGCCAATAATCAATTCAAGTGTAAGATAAATAGAAAGCAAGATGAAAATCAACTAAAACTCATCTTCTTGCCAGCTAGTACCATAAGGTATATGGAACATTAAAAATTATAAAAAACATCAGCGGTCTTACTCTGCTATGAACAATGCAAGCTATGATACAACACTGTTAGTCAACATTTTACCATGTGCAATCCTGGCATGACTTCTATCAGATAACAACGGATTTCTGATTGGATTTGAGGCCCACTCTACAGTCAGAAATCTGTACTTGGTATATAAACATTCACACAAAACAAAGGGATGGAAAGTCCTAGCATCTACACAGAACTTATTTTGTTGTTTATATAAATTAGTCATAACATGTAAGTTTATGCCCATAGATAGAAAGGATTTTATTGAAGTGAGTTCCTCTGAAATCAATGACTAATATCTACACAAGGTGGAGAGAATAGATGACATATGATTTCCCAGCACAATAATAACCTTGTATTATTTCATAGGTTTAGGGAACATGATCAAAGCAGAACTAGAAAGGTAGTCAGAGGTAGAAGACAGAGGGAAATCTTGTGACATTTCATCTTTTGGAAAAGCAATAGCCAGTGTTAGCATTAAAATCCAGCAATTATGGGTAATGACACTTGGTCTGTACAAGGACATTTACATCAATAACTAAGCAACACTAGAACGAAGACTCTATTTCATGGAAAGAAAGAAGCTTTATGTATATGCCCACTGGTTAACTAACAGTCTCAATGGACATTCCTAATACAAAGGTCAGGTAGGAAGCCATCTTAAACTAACATAGTCTCATATAAAAGCAGAAGATATGATATTAGAAAATGGACAGTGAGAGAAGACATGGATACATAAATGAGGGAGAGAAAGGAGTATAGTGAGAGTGTAACCACACTGCAGTATAGACAAGTATGGAATTCTCTAAAGATTTTTTTTCTTAAATTTTTAGCATATTTTAGAATTTTATACAGACACATTTATAATAAATTTTATCTAGCATTTTTCTCTATGTTTCTCTCTGCTTCTCTTTGTCTCTTTCTGTCTCTCTGTCTCTGTCTTTCTTTTATACACACAGAGAGATAAAGAGAGAGAGAGAGAGAGAGAGAGTAAATGGATAGTGAATGCTCCTTTAACTGAATAATGCAGCATTTAACAATCCTCTCTCCTGAACAAAATAAGATCCCTGACCTGATAGCAATTCAGACTTGAATTTTCTGGCTTTCAGGATGATACAAAAATAAATTTCATTTTGGTATCAATCGCTTAGTCTCAAGTGTTCTTTTATACTGAAAAAAAAATGGAGGAAAGCAGTTTCTATGTAGAAGGCCTGACATGATGAAAAACCTATAAAGTAAATACCTTCCAACTTCTAAACTGAGATAGTACTTCTACCCTAGACTCTGCAGATTCTGAGTGAGACCTATAAGTCAAGGAAAAAGTTTCAGAATATTGAGGGCTTAATAAAAAGAAGACATTTTTTTCAGTTTTTGTGTATTCACTCCTGTCTTGTGTTTTCTGTTTTTCTGCCATGGTCCCTGTGGGCTAGCTATGGTGCAGATGCTTAATTTATGTTCTCATGAGAGAAACAAAAAATAAAAGTTGAAAAACTAAAATGTTCAGTCGCTTAAAGCCATAGCTATCACTCTGTCATTTGATTCAAAAAACTGAATGAACAAAATTCAGGGGAAAGTCACAGAGCAAGAGCTCTTTCCTGATCAAAGAAAGTAAACCCTCTTGGCTTGATCTCTCTGACTCTACTTTTCCCCTATTTCCAAGAAAAAGCCAAATCAATTTTTTTCTTTTCTCTTTTTATATGTAGTGCATGTATTATTTTGTGTTCCTCATACGTGCAGGTGTATGTATGTATATATGCATGTGCATGTGTAGGCCAGGGGATGCCATGCTGTCTCTCTTTATATGCGGTTTTTGAGAGAGAGCCAATGGCCAAGTTTGGAGTTCACAGAATGCTAGTCTGTAAGCTTTGGTAATGTATCTGTCTCTATGTTTCCGAAGTACTAACATTGCAGATATTTGTCACAACTGGTTTTTATGTGAGTGCAAGGGATTTGAACTCAGTTCCTCACATATGTACACTAGACACTTTGTTGACTAAAATATCTCCTAGCTCCAATACCTGCTTTAAAAAACATTAATACTCAAATATGATATAATTCTCTATAAATTAATTAAAATATATTCTGAAATTTTAACACGACTCATTCTAAATATGCATATAATCTTTATCATATAAACTACCACACATTTTCTAAAATGAGGGTCACTGAAAATCAAACATTTCACTTTTTCTGACAAAATATAGATTACAAGAAGTCCACCACATTGTAGTGAGTGCTAAAAATATTAGTCCAAGATGGGAACATACTTATAAATTGGAGATGGGTTTGGACACACAATCGATACATTGTGTAATTTAACATTGGAAATCCTAAAAGAAAATATATCAGTGTAGATATCCACATTTAAAAGATCAGTTAGTTTAAAAATATTCATTTTAAAAATCTGCTCTAAATCTCTCTTATAAAAAATATAATTGTCTTGAACTACCTTTTGTAAGTATTAAATGTTATCTAAAATATTTAGTAAACACTTTATATTCCAAAGTTACTGAACTGTAATTGTATCCAGATTCATAAGAAATGTGTGAAACATTTCCTCAGAAACATTTTAATTAAACAAATACCCAATTTGAGATATAATCATAATCAGTTAAGTAAAGCCATTTCCCTATCTGGAATAATTCAGTCTTTATCTATATACAGTCAAATGAACTAACACCCTGGCTTCTCTCAGAAAGCTGAGTTTTGTCAGCAAAGGAAAATTTCAAGGAGAATATTGAGACTGCAATCTTGTAGTTTAGAAATTAGAACAATTCTAAGGTCATTTACATTGCAAAGAGAAATCTTGACTCAACATATTGGCTTATGGCGAGGAAGACTATCAGTTTCTCCCCGCTCATCATTTTAGTCACATACTGCACATTCTAAAATTGACTAGTCGAAGATTTCGATGGGGCTGATAACAATCACTTACAGACTGAGAGCTAAGTCCTGGATAGGTTTATGAGACGAACCTTTGAGTCACAGTAGTAATCAGCTATAACTGGACTGTAAATGATTGGCTTATTAGGTCATCCTAGCAACCAGACTAGATGAGCCAATCAGCAATCAAATCTTACTGCTTCACTACCCAAGCAATTGGGCAAAGAAAATCAAGTATCAGAGACCAATTTCATATACTTTATAGATATCAATTGCGTTTCTAATCATATGGAGTGACATTGCTTACCCTTCTCTTCCTAGGTTTGGTTCTCAGTTGATTATGCCATTGTACTCTATTTGTTTTATTGTATTTAATTTTTCTGGCTAAATATATAAACACATGTTTTAATAAGAGTACCATTATTTTTGTCTTAAACTTTCTTTAATAATAGCCTTTAATTTTATAACATGTTTTTAGTCTGTAAAATAATAATGGTGACACTTAGAATGTGGTTGAAATGTATCCACTTAAAACAGAATTCCAATAATGATAATATCTGAATAAATATTCTGCTTGCTCAAGAGAGTGCAAGTCCCGTGGTGCAGTACACTGAGGATCTGAGGCAACATTATTTGTACTCCATTCCCAGAAGCAAACATGCTGACAACCTGAAGTGATAAACAGTTACCTCTCCACACCAGGGGCTTCTACTGTGATTTATCCTGGGAAGTTACGGTTCCTTGAAACTTTGGACATTAGGAAGTGGAACTGTTCTTATGCTCAAAACATTTTAAGTATGTCCAATGTCTTTTTAGCACACTTTGGTAGTTTCAATATATAGTGGAAAAATGAATAGAAAAGAGAAAACAAAAGCATATAGATAGACAGAATATATATGTATATATATGGCAAATTTGTATGACTTTCATGCATATGTATTAGATATAAAGTGTTATATAAATGTCTAAAAGTGGTAGACATGAATCATCTGCAGGCACAGTGAATGAGTGCTTTACTGGTGGGTCTGTGCTCTAGAAAGACTCATGAAAACTCCTTTCCAATTAGTCAGGACCTGTGGTGAACTTGGTGATCTGTATGCTTAACACTTTACTAGTTCATGTGTGCTATAAACTCTCCTTGCTTTCACTATGCTGTTTATACTCATAGCAATATTTAGTTTCACTTTGTCAGTCATGGACAAGTTCCGGAACATGCAGGCTGAAAGCCCCTATGCAGGATTCCTCTTTTTTTCAGTATTCTTGAGAGGAGTAAAACTCCCCCCTCCTCTCTCTGCCTTATATATCCTATAGTTCTGACCATTATTCCTCAGTATTTTGGAATACATAGCCATGCTTCAAGAGAAAGAGCCACAATCACACTGAGAAAACCTGTAGCAGTTGGGGAGAGCACTACTTCTTGACTGCACAACTGTTCTGAGGAAAGTGTGTCCAAATAACAGAGACTTAAAATGGGCAAGGTTTAAAGTTATAGATTGTAGTTCATTCCAGATAGAACAAAGTTGATAACCAAGAATAACCATCACAAACTTGTCAATTTGGCACACAATCATATCTCCCTATGTCCAAATGAAAACAGTAGCCTGGTCATAATAGCAACTAACATGATGTAATTATCCTTTGTTTGACTGAAAATCAATGAACAATAACTTTTAGCAGGTTGGGATTTTGCCCATGGTCTCCTCCTCCCATAATTCCATGCAATATCACTGAACACAGAATTTAGATCCATTCCACTTCCTGGAGAACTTTCAGTCTTTGAACCAGATATGTTGTATTTTTCCCTTTGTCAGCTTCCTGCTTTTCATCAAAATGCTCTTCATAAGAGTGAACTTTAGTAACCACAAAACATAATTTATACAAGGCTATTTAGATCTCCTTTGCTGTGGCAATTAATTGAAATCTCTTTATTTTAGCCTTAGGCAGACTCTTCAGAGAAGGGCAAAAAGCAGCCCTTGACCAAACTATCACAAACATGACCTCTCGGCTATACTAAAATTTTCCTCTGAACCTTTTTGAGCCAGCCCCCAAAGTTCATATCACCTTAGCATAAATTTCTTCTGCATTCCTACCAGGTTGGCCTATTAAACACCACTTAAATCATCCCACCGCTTTCCTCACGCAAAGCTCCCAAATCTTTATCCCTCAAAACAAAAACACGTGTAAGGCTATCACAGCAATATCTCATAGTCTCAATGTCCATATTCCTCCAAACAAAACATGGCCAGGCCCAAAACAGCAATACTCCAGATTCTAGTACTAACTTGTATCTTAGCACTTTCATTGATGTAATGGACTAATGTATTTGAACAAGCCCATAGGAACCAGGGAGCAGAGTATGGTAGTTTAAATGCTTGACCCATGGGATGTGGCACTATTATGAGGTGAGCCCTTATGGGAGGAGGTGTGGCCTTATTAGAGGAAGTGCATCACTGTTGAAGTGAACTTTGTGGTATCATATGTTTGCTCAAGTCATACCAGTGTGATCCAGTGCCTTCTCCTGGCTACCTGTACAAGACAGTCCCTTTCTTCTCTCTGTGGATCAAGATAAAGAAGCCTCAGAGCTTCCAGCACCATAACTGCCTGCACACTGCCATGCTTCCTTGCATTATGATCTGAAACTGATTCCTGAGACTGTAACCAGCTCCAATTAAATGTTTTCCTTTACAAGAGCTTCCTTGGTCATGGTGTCTCTTCCTAGCAATGAAACCCTAACTAAAACACTGTCTGATAAATAGAAAATTAAGAGTAATAGTTCTTAGAAACATGGTAACAGAGGTAGATAGGTACATACCAGGAAAGGTTGCTTGGTACAATGAGTATGTCTGTCTGCAATTTAAAAAAAATATTATGAGTTAGGATGCTATTTGATAAATGGGCTTATATCCACCAATGATTTATCCATCTCTCACCTTGCACAACTATATAACCACATTTGCTCTCAGCTGTGTGTGTGCTCATGTTTGCCAGACGTGCCTGTCTGGACATTTATTTTTGGCTTGCTTTAATTGTGCTTTATAGAGAAAAATAATGTTGAGGTGGGGTGATAAACCCAGCAGTACGGGGAAGGAAGAAGGAACACTATTGGGTGTGTCTTTTTTATAATTATGGGCATTAACAATGGTGATGTTATGATTTCTTTGAATAAAATAACAAATGATATCACTGCTTAGGTAAGCAGGCTTATGATTGGATAAATAAAGATGGCTTAAGCTATTGAGGGTCATTTGCCTGAAAGTCAACAGCTAACTAGATTTTCAATTGTGTCTATGTCCCTTACCCTTGTCTCATGACCTGAACTTTGCAGATGGAGTTGGTGTACAGCAGTAAAAAATATATTCCTATGTAGAAATGTAAAATATGCATATTTATATATATTAAATCATATTATATGTATTTTTGGATATGATTTCCATTATAAATTAACTGTATAAATTATAGTTTTGGTGGCGCTTGAGATTATTGCCTAGGTTCATTAATTAACTATGTTTGTCAAAATCCTCTCTTTTTATTTGTAATATTGGGCATTTAAAAAATTTAAGCTACTTTTTATTATTAAAGTACAAATACTTCATAAATGGTTGGTATTTCTTGACCATGTGTCAGTATTCCATATAATAGATCATGACCCCTCCAAAAAACAAAAGTAATTAGCAGGGTACAGGTTGAGTGTGTGCAGTATTATTAAGGCATGTGTATAACTGTCAGATTAATGTAATTCTATAGCATTTGCAAATGTTACTCATAATTAAAGCTATCAATTACTTATTCAATAGGAACTCATTTATGCTATTTTTCTTAAAGTGCTTCAGCAATGATTGAAGTAATAATGATGGAAAGAAGAGAAATATGAAAACTGTTTATTTCAATTTTTAATTTTATGTACAAAAGTGTCTTCGATATGTACAAAAAAGAATGGCTTAGCTTATTCTAAAGGGTAAAGGGATACTAAAGATAATTTAACCTGACACTGTATTTTTTTCAAAGAAACAAATTGATGGGACATTCATTTCTAAGAAGTAATGTGACCCTCAACTGAATTCAGCATATCTTACATTTAAGAATTTGATTTTGTGTCTGTAATATATTTGGATTTTTTCCTTTTCCCCCCATAAATTTATTTGTTTATTGTCATGTCCAGCTCTCCTTTGGTTTGCGTTCACAAATATTGGACCAATATTTAAAGTTCAGATATCCATGAAAAATTTTTGGTTCTTGCATCTTGATAAAAAAAACTTACCACATTCATGAAATCCAATTAAAAAAGTACTAAATGATATTATTGAAATAAAAATAATCTCAGTAATATTGTAGTACCAAAAAGGTAATGAGGAAATACCTCAATAGGAGGGTACAATATTGTCTAAGTTGTATACAAAACAGACATATCTTCATCATATTCTTAGAAATAAATATATTCCACATGAGTACACATGAAATACAGTTAATAAAACAAATAAAATTATAATAAGGTAAGTATTTGACAAAGAAAATGAATAGAGAGTGAGTGGAAAGGGGATGCTTTTTATAATAGTAAATGTAGGAAGCTAATGGAAACCATTTAAATGAAACGAAGAATATTAAAGGGTAACAAAATTAAAGTCATGAAGTTGAGTACTCTTATAGCAGATAGTTAAAACTCATCTACTGATCAAAATAAAAGTAAACAGAAATTTATGTGACTTTTTAAAAAGACTTAATTGTTCTCACTTGGCAAAGATGCATCTAAGAAGGCTTGTTGCCCAATATCAAACAAGTCCCTCTTGGCAACGGATGCAGGACATAATGTAAAACCACAACTGATCCAAATTCAGAGCAGACTTCTGGTTTTCTGTGATGGTCTCTGTCTGCTGTAAAATGAAGCTTCTTTGATGGGGTCTGAGAGCTGCATTGTTCCTTGGGAATAAGAATGATTATTCAGAATGCCGTCAGGATAGATGCTGGTCTTTACAGTGGCTGAGTAGGTTTTACTCCATGACATCACTGGTCATAGTAGTGCTGCTAAGTTCATATCAGTCATTATTTCTCTTTTGCTGAGCAGGCCTTAGTCAGTTGGATACTATTAAGACATGGTTTCCTCTGTCTCTGCCTCATCCCCTGTTCCTGAATTTCTTTCAGACACCATACATTTTGTATTGGTGTCTCTATCCCTTCACTGGAAATCTTGCTAGCTACAGGAGTTGGACTCTTCAGGTTCCATATCCCCAATGCTGTGAGTCTCAACTAAGGTTACCCCATAGATTCTTGAGTGCCTTCACTATCCCAGGTCTTTCAGATGTCCTGTAGGTGTCTCCTACCCCCTGTCCCTGCCAGTTGCAGATTTCCATTCATTCTCACAGCCATCCTGGCCTTTTTTCCTATCCCTTCCCACAACTCATCCTGACACACCCATATTGCCCTCCCCATCCTCTCTCCAACTCAGTTCCCTCACTCTATCTGCCCCCTACAACTATTTTATTCCCACTTCTAAGTGACTTTCAAGCATTCTTACTTGGGGGATGGAACAGAGACTGAGGATGGGGTGCATCCCATGGGCAAGCACCAATCCCTGACACTGTTAATGATACTCTGTTATTCTTACAGACAGGAGTCAAGCATGGCTGCCTCAGAGAGACTCCAACCAGTAGCAGACTCAGATAGAGGCATCAGAACAACTTTGGGATGGGGGGGCCTTATCCCAAGATCTGTTGCCTATCTGGAGAATATGTTTTCTATCAGGGCTGTCTTGTTTGGTCTCAGTGATACAGGATGTGCCAAGCCCTGCAGAAACTTGTTGTAGGGGGATAACCAAGGGTGGCCACTAACCTCTCAGAGGAGAATGGGCACAAGAAGGATGGATATTATATATATATCATGAGTTCTTCCATTGTAACCCCAGGGATTTGTGGTGCTGAACACTTTTGTGCTTCATAGGCTTCATAGACAGGTTGATATATTGATCTCTATTCTCTTTTGCAAGCTTGATTAGTACCTTGTGGTAATGTGAAAGCTAGACTTTAAGAAAGACACATTATGGTCTTATCCATCTTGAATCTTTTAGTCCTGTGTCCAAAGTTCATGGTGTTTTCAACATTCATAGTGACTTGAATTCAAATTCTGGAAATAGCAGATAGTGGGGTGCCCAACCGCATGGATGCATATACAAGATAACTCATGCACCTAAGAGTCAGGGAACACTTGAAAAGAGGGAGCTATGAAAATATTGTCAAAGTCACAGAGGGAGGAGGTGGAGGAGGAGGAGAAGAAGTTAGGAGAAAGAGGAGAAGGAAGAGGAAGAGGAAGAGGAGGAAGAGTCCAATCTGTGTTATCCATGGTCAACTAGACCATGGTCAACTCTTAGTGGCCAGGCACTCAAAGAAAAATGAATCTTTTCCCATAGGCACCTCTGCCTGAGGCCATCAATTGTTGAAAGTTCCACTTCAGTGTCCTTATCACATTTTTTAGGAGTTTGATGGTTTTATGTGTATCTTGTTACTTTCCTTTTTTTTCTTTTTTCTTGGCAGGGTTTGGGTAGAGTATTGGTTGTCACAGAAGCCTTCTGTGTCCTTTCTGAACTATAAATCTGCAGTCATGGTTATCTCTGCAAAAGAAGCTTTATTGCTCTCTTACAGTGAGCAGGAGCATGGGTCATGAACCACATGGTTTCTGGCAACTGCATAGACCACAGACCTCAGTAATGGCCTCCATTTTCAGCACATTCCACAGACCTCAGCGTGAACTTTTGTGGCACTACAGTTCAATGATATTAACACAGTCCACTGCAGCAGCACAGGCTAGAGATATCAACAGTGTTTTGCAAAGCTGTTTGTTTCTTTATTTCTTTTTTGTCTGTTTGCTTTTTTCTTTCTAATTAATTTTTTTTACTTGTTCTCTTAACATCATGCTCACTGTACACCTCCCAGTCACCCCTTCCCACAATCCTTCCAACATTCTGCCTCCCCTTCTCCTCAGAAAAAAATGCAAGGCCCTGAGTATTCTCCCTACCCCGACACATTCTGCCACTTCTAATCTCTGTGAGGATAGGTGCTACCTCTTCCACTGAGGCCAAAAAAGCCAGCATGGCTAGAGTACACCCCCCCCATATAAACAGCAGCTTTGGAACAGACCCAGTACTAGTTGTTTGAGACCACTATGAAGACCAAGATGCACATCTGTTAGATTCTTTCAGGGAAGCCTAAGTCCAGCTTCTGCATGTTGCTTGGTTGGTGGTTCCGACTCTGAGCACTCCAAAAGTCCAGGATAGTTGACTCTGTTGGTCTCCCCATGGAGTTTCTATTCCTCTAGGGACAGATGATCCTTGCTCCTTTTCTCCCATAAGAGTCCCCAATCTCCACCCACTGTATGGATATGGGTGTCCTTGTCTGAGTTAGGTGCTATGCAGAGCCTCTCAGAGGACAACATGCTCCTGTCTGCAAGCATAACAACCTGTCATTAATAGCGTTAGGGATTGGAGATTGCCCATGGCATGGGTCTTACATTGGGCTGGTTATTGCTTGGCCAATCCCTCAGTTTCTGATCTATCACTTGAGGCTGCATTTGTTATAGACAGAATAAATTTGGGGTTGATTTTTTGTTTTTTGGATTTTCTGTTTTTTTGGTTTTTTTTGTTTTGTTTTGTTTTGCTTTTTTGTTTTTGTTTTTGCTTTTTATGTTTTTTGTTTTGCTTTGTTTTTTGACCAGAGTAAGTCTCCAATCAAGGTCCAAATTGGAGATCTGCTGGTTTTGTTGAGCTTACTTACAGGATTTGGGTGAGGGCTATGACACCTATGAACCACATCATGGAAGGATAACCTTATGGGTACAGCAGGGGCACACACAGGTTAGCAGGAAGCAGCAGTTTTTAATTAGACTTTAGACTCACTCAACAAGAAAATTAGGCCTGATATTTGAAACATACACAATTGCTCAGAGCTAGTGAAATCATAGCTCACAGCAGATAATCTACAATGACCACTTTAGTAAGTACATATAGTCCCTAACTACACTTTAAATATTTGTCCTTCTACAGAAATATAAAGTGTTTACTCATACAACATTTAGACTTCTTCTTGCAACAGATGGATACCATTACAGAAAACCACAATCAATCAAAATGAGAATTTATAGAGCAAGGTCCAAAGGGACATAATCCAACACCTTTACTCAAGATACAGGGATCACTGTAGTAAGGGGAAATTAAATATTCTTCATTCTTTTACATATATACAGTTAATTTAAAAATGATCTACTATGAATAAAGCTACCATATCTATTGCTATATTGTGCATGGTGTTTGTAAGTGGAAAGATACAATTAAGTATACTAAATGATAAGGATATTGTAACAGTACCAAATGAATGAAGCCTAACTCTTAATGACATGCCTTTTATGAAACTGAAAATTTTACATGGTATAATTTCATTTACTAGGTTAAGGTATGTATGTACATTTCAAACTCTGATTTAGTCTTTATTGTTAATGCTACATTTACTGCTTTTCAGCTTAAGTTAGTTACTTTGAAGTAATTATACATTTTTGTTCATCCAAACTTGGAATATATATACACACATTATATTTCTTTTATATATTTAAACTTTTTCCTTGTGCAATTTAAAATATTTGCTGTTAACTAATTGCTAATACTCTCATGACAAAGTAGATTTTTGTTGATATTTTTATAAAACATTTATAATATGGCCATCTAATAGCTTATAGATTTTTACTAAAACTAATAGTTTCTAGATTTTAGTATGAGCTTAGTTCCAGTACTCTGAAGTGTGACTTCTTGCATGGCACAAATTTAAATGATCAAAATTTTCTTTGTGTAATTATTTATTGATTTAACTGTGTTGTCTAGAAGGATGCCAATTATCTTATATATAAATTTAAATGGAACCTTGGGAAAGATTTGTTTCAATTTATTTAATAACCATTAATTATATATAATACTTTAGAATATTTTATAAAACCCAACATTCTCATATGAACAGCATGTACTCAGTTTTACTGATCAGAAACACCACCCAGAGTATATAATGATTGAGATCAATGGTCATCTTGAATGAATTAAGAGATATTGTATACAAGAATAAAACACAGTTTAAGTGTATTGGTGGGATGAACCCAGAGACACATAACATGAAAAGCTCTGACCTAATATTAACTTATCTGACACTAAAAATTTGTATACTGAGTAAGAAAGTGATGTGACTGGAAATTTTTCGAAATTGGCACTATGTTATGTTTCATAAAAGGCTAAATCTTCTTGTCTCTGAAGCTTTAACAGCTCTAGAGAGCTTCCTGTGTGTTAGTGTTTTGTATGCTGTTCCACAGCGCCCTAATAGTATGCTGGACCAAAATTCTGAAACCTTGGCAAAAATAGTTTCTTTCTCCCTTTATTGTGTCAGGTGTTTTGCCATAAAATCACAAAACCTAAGGTATTCTGTGACATACTTATAAGCAAATAATTCACTAGAGCTCCACGAGTTCTAGAATTGTCTTCTGAATAAACTTTTACTGTACAACAGAGAGGTCAAAAATAATACACTCTCTAGAAGTGAAATGAATGTAATTCGAAAGCAAGAGATAAAAGGTCTGTGATAAAAGTTAAAAATATTTTTTTAATCAAACACTGGGTGGATATAAGAATTCATCAAAAATTTCAGCATATAGAGAATAGAGACTGATCGCCATGACAAATCTACTTTTTGTAACTGTTAGCATGCTTATCTATTCCAAAATCTCACTGATTATTACTGCTGACTTTTGCCTCTATTTTATAAATAAATGGCCAAAGAGAACTAATCTATTCCTTATATTGACTTGTTTCAGTGCATATAACACAACACATTAACAGCCATGATTTATAAAGGAATAGAAGGATGTTTATATGGGCCTGGATTCTAGCAATTCAAATAGCATGATGCCAGTTTCCTAGTGGGTTCTGATGAAGGACTTTTTCAAGCATCACATCTGGATAAAGGATACCACATAGGCAGAGAGAGTAACCTCCCAGTATTTTAAATTTTATTATTTTTTAACTTTTTTATTTCATTATTTCCTGAAAAAAAAGTTGCATAGATTTCCTGTTAAATAATTAACTATGGCAGGGAAACAAGTATTATGATCAAAGATCTATCTTATATTAAATTCTGAATTCACGGTATATATACTTATTATTTATATAAATACTTTATTTCTTTATTTATACTTTTGACCGTGACATATCTTGTTACAGTTAGACTGGACACCTCCCCTCTTATGAAGGCTCAATAAGGCAACCCAGAAAGAGGAGAAGGTCCACACAAAAGCTGAGCTCCACTACTGTAACATAAGCCCAGAGGTTCTAGGTTAGATCCAGGCAGTATTGCAGATGGTCAGTTCAGCCTTTGTGTGCCCCCATGAGCCCAGTTTGATTGAAGAGATAGTTCAGCTAATAAAAGCAAGACAGCCAATCAAAAATATAAATTTTTTATAAACACTAATGAACATGCACACAATATATCATCATCACAAGAATAAGACTTGGTGAGAAGTAGCTATGAGATAATTAAAATTTCAGTAATATGGAAAGGTTGGAATGTTACTGTTCTAGAAGCTAACTACAATTTACATTGGGCTTTGTTTAGTCTATTAAGGCATTTTTACCTCCTTTGTGAGGAACCTTACATCCTGTGACAAACAGATGAATCTGAACTTAACATCCTGACAAATACTTAAAAAATAAAGTTTGGTGTGTATTAATTTAACCGAATACTAGCTTTCTGCCAATCGAAGATATGAGTGTTGTCAGCATGTAACTACTATAAAAGGTTTCTTCACATCATGCTATAACCTATGTTCCTAAAATACCCACTAATGTATTTGAAAATAGTCTTGATTTTGGGCTTTCTTTTTGTTACTATAAAAAGTTAATGAAACAATCACCACATTTAAATATAATAATGGGGAGACATATGTTTCTGGGTAATGGCTATTCATACTTAACTTGAGAGTAAACAATCTCTTCTCCCTTTGAAGTGAAAGCTAGTTTTTGTTTGGCTTGTTTTATCAGCAAATATACAAAACTCTTTTAAAAAAATATAGCATCAGGTCTATTTTACTTTTTTGTTCTCTATTGGTTATTTTATTGATTTATATTTCAAAAACTATCACCTGTCCATCCAGGTTTTCCCTCTAACCCCATATCCAATAGTCCCACACCCTGATTTTATGAGTGTGCCCCACACACACTCACCCATGCCCTACACACTCACTCACACTTCACTGCCCTAGCATCCCACTATACTGTGATGTCGAGCCTCCATAGGACCAAGGTTTCCCCTCTCATTGATGCCAGATATGGCCATCCTCTGCTACATATGCAGCTGGAGCCATGGGTCCCACCATGTGTAATTTTTGGCTGGTGGTTGAGTCCCTGGAAGTTCTGGGGGTAAAGTTAGTTGATATTGTTGTTCTTCCTATGGGGATGCAATCCCTTTCAGCTCCTTCAGTCCTTGCACTAACTTCTCTCCATTGGGTTCCCTGTGCTCAATCCAAAGGTTGGCTATGAGCATCCACATCTGCATCGGTCAGGCTCTGGCAGAGCCTCTCAGGGGACACCTAATCAAGGCCTGTGTCAGCAAGTGCTTCTTGGTATCAGCAATAGTATCTGGGTTTGAAGTCTGCATATGGGATGGATCACCAGGTGGGGAAATCTCTGGATGGCCTTTCCTTCAGTCTCTGCTCCACTCTTTGTTCCTGTATTTCCTTAGACAGGAGAAATTCTGGTTAATATTTTTGAGATGGGTGGGTGGTCCCATCTTTCAGTCCTAACCTCTGGACATGGTCTCTACATGAATTCTGTCCCTTTGGTTGGGTATTTCAGCTAATGTCATTCCTGTTGCTTCCCTGGCATTATGAAATTTCTAGTGGCTATCACCAGTTTCCCATTCCACACTGCTACACACCTCTCTTCAAATTCTTGACTCTCTGTACTGTTCCCCTGTTTACCCCACACTCATCCTGACCCCCCTTTTCTCTCCTTCTCCCTTGCTCCCAGATTCCTCCATCCCTCTGCCTCCCATGATTATTTTGTTCCCCCTTCTAAGTAGGACTGAAGCATTCATACTTTGGTCTTCCTTCTTCTTAAGCTTCATATGTTCTGTGAGTTATACCGTGGGTATTCTGGTCCCACATCTGACTACCTTTCCCCCATGCCATGCATTTCCTTCTCCTCCTGTTCCTCCTCTTCATCATCATCATCAATAGTAGCAGTAGTAGGTGGTAGTAAGTAGTATTTAATGTATTGCATTCAATAAGTATTCACAGTATGTGCATGGTGTTGGGGCCATGCATTCAGGTATCATTAATGTCCCAGGACCACACCCCTTAAATTGATTCTATCTTTCCTACCACTATTGTTAAAATTCAAATCAAAACAACCCTGATATTCCACCTCATATCAATCACAATGGCTAAGATCAAACTCAGGTGACAACAGATGCTGGTGAGGATGTGGAGAAACACTCCTCCATTGCTGGTGTGTTTGCAAATTGGTACAATCACTCTGGAAATCAGTCTGGTGGTCCTCAGAAAATTGATAATATTCCCTTGACCTTTAGCACTAGGTCAATTCTATCCCCTACTCTTCCAAAATACTCCCTGAGCTCCACATGTTTGGTTATGTGTCTCTGAGTCTATTTTTATCCACAGCTCAATGAATCCTCCAAGAAACCAGTTATGCTAGTTTTCTGTCTGCAAGCATCGCAGAGTGTCATTAATAATGTCAAGAGTTAGGTATTTCCCATGCAATGTGTCTCCAATTGGGCCAGCTTTGGTTGGTCATTCTGTTCTATCTTTATCCATGAGCATCTTATAGGCAGGACACATTTTGGGTGGAAGGTATGGTGGGTGGGTTGTTGTCACCATCCTTCCACTGTAAGTACACCAGTCAGAATGATTAAGATCAAAAACTAAGGTGACAGAACATGCTGACTAAGATGTAGAGAATGAGGAACTTGTCTCCATTTGGTAGGATTGCAAGCTGATACAACCACTCTGGAAATCAGTCTGGTAGTTCCTCAGAAAATTGGAAATAGGTCAATCTGAGGACCCAGCTATACCCCTCCTGGACATATACCCAAAAGATGCTCCAACATGTAACAAGGACACATGCTCCACTATGTTCATAGCAGCCATATTTATAATAGCCAGAAACTGGAAAAAACCCAGATGTCCTTCAACAGAGGACTGGATACAGAAAATGTGGTATGTTTATACAATGGAGTACTACTCAGTTTTTAAAACAATAACTTCATGAAATTCTTATGCAAATATATGGAACTAGAAAATATGAGTGATGTAACCCAGTCACAAAAGAACATAAGGTATGTACTTACTGATAAGATGATTTTGCCAATAAAACTCGGAATATCCATGATACAACTCACAGACTAAATGAAATACAAGAAGAAAGATCACATCAAAGTGTGGATGCTACAGTCCTCAGAAGGGGGCGAGAATTATTTCTGACAGTAGAGGGGGAGAAGATTTTGGAGGGAGAGAAGAGGAGCAAGGGAAAAAGGGGGACCTGTTCAGATACAGGAGGGGGTTGAGGAGAAGTATAGAGGGTCAAGAATTTGAAAGGAAGTGTGTAGCAGTGGGTGAAGGGTAACTGGGCGTAGCCACTAGAAATTCCCAGTTGCCATGGACCCAAGAGGTTCCTAGGACCGAATAGGGAGGACATTAGCCGAATTGTCCATCAAAGGGGAGAGAGAACCTCTAGAGGCCATATACAATGCACAGACATGGCCTCCACAATTGAGGGATGAGGCCACCCATCTACCTCAAAAATATTCATCCAGAATTCCCCCTGTCTAAAGGAAATGTGGAGAAAAAGAGAGGGAGAGAGTCTGATGGAAGAAAATCATCTAGAGACTGCCCACCTAGGGATCCATCCCATATGCAGAAACATACCCAGACTATTGCTGATGCCAAGAAGTGCTTGCTGACAGGAGTCTGATATAGCTGTCTCCTGAGAGGCTTTGCCAGAGCCTGACCAGAACAGATGCAGGCACCGGCAGTCAAACATCGGACTGAGCAAGGGCACCCCGGGGGAGAAGTTAAGTCAAGCCCTGAAGGAACTGAAGGAAGAACTTCCATGGGAGGGGAGACGCTGGGTCTTGTGGAGGCTTGATGACCCCGGTTGGGGAATGCTAGTGTGGTGAGGTCGAAGTGGGAGGATTGGTGGGAGAGCACCCTCATAGAGAAAGGGGGCGGGAGAGGAAATAGGCGGTTTGTGGTGGGGCAACTCCGAAGGGGGATAACATTTAAAATGTATATAAATAAAATAAGCAATAAAAGAAAGAAAAAAGATGGAAAAAAGAAAAAAAGTGTCAATATCTTCTCTTCCAGCAGTAATGCTTTTGTAGCTCCATCAGTGGCAGTTCTGTCAGTTCTTGGGTTTTAACTAGCTTAACCTTCTAAAGATTTTGTGCAGGTAAGTACTGCTATGTGAGTTCATGTGAGTAACAATGCTATTTAAGTCCTTCTGAAGTTAGCCGTAACTGCCAGGTCATCAACTTCCAATACAACCAGCAAATGTTACATCTCTCGGGATTGTATGGCCAGTAAGGGAAGGAGTGAGTCTGCCCTGTTCGCTATGTTTCCTTTTCCCATCCATTCTTCACTTTAGGATGAAGTTCTTTCTTCTTCCTTTCAAGTCATTTATCTGTTTATTTACGTCGTTGTAAAGTTATCATACTCTTCAGAGATATTTTTTTCACGGTCACTGAGTGCTTTCTCTTACTATGGATCAGGCTGCTTCACTGTTTTCCTTTGGGCAAGGGAACAACTAAGAGTCGGGGCTATCTCTAAGAGAGATCTGAATCTAGTGCTAGTCACAGCGCGTGCTTTCAGTTAAAGCTAAATCACACCTGCCATGTAAGGAGGACACTCTGCATGAAGGCTTGCCTCCCATCTTCTGATGAACTTAGCAGTTATGCCCCTGCACTCTCTAGCTTTTGCATTGTGAAGCACAGAGCTGTCTCAAACTTGCTGTCTGTTGTGAAATCATTTTTATTAATGCCTTCTATTCTTCTTTTCCAGGCCATTTCTCTTCGCAGTACATATAATTTTCCAGAGTTGCATTTTTTAAAAGTTTTAAATCTGTTTTCTATTTTTATTTATTTATTTCATTTTTATTTATTCATTCCTTTGTTTTTTTTTTCTTTTGCAATCAGGAAAGACCATTCTTATCTTGTCTAAGAGTCTTATCTTGCAGGGCAGCATGCAGTTTACTTTGTTGTACTGTTTTGTCTCCAAGTTCTATCACAAAGCTTTGTGAGGCCCCATATTACATTTCTGAACTTAAGACAACTTAATGTTTTTTTTTTCCAAGTTGACATTAGGAATACATCTTTTATTCCTTTAACACGTTGAGTACTTTGGCATTCAGTTTTGACTTTTTTTTTTTCAGTAATCTTGCTTCACTATGAACCTCCACCCATGTGTTCTCTCTTCATTGTGACCTATGTATTTAAACCATGTCTTCCTAATGTTATCCGTCTGCGTTCTGGTTTGCTTGACGATTATCCTTGTGCATTCTCATCAGTGTTTTGCAATGGATGAGTTTTCATCAGTTGGAGATGAGTTGATACTGTTATTCTACTGGAAAGGGAGTCCTAGGAAAACATGGCATGCTTGTTTTTGGAATCTCACTTATTACTTTGCTTAGGAAAATAACCTTCATAACAGGTAAAATTGTATAAAATTCTGATTTTTTTTCACCTGATGAGAACAAAATGTGATATATAAAGATAATAATGCTTATAATATTAGCATTTTAGAGCTATTTGCTTTTGTAATTCCTGTAATGCATACTGCACTGTTTTGCAGTTTTCTTTATTTCTGTTATCTAGTGTAACTTTATCTCTGTAGCATGTTTTTACTGCTGTATCTAACATATTTTTTAGTACAAAGTAAATCTTTATCAGGCTTTGTAATTAACTATGAACATGTGACTTTTAATTAAATAAATCAATTATATCAATTTTGTGACATGATTTTCATAGACCTCTACCATATAACAATCTGCTTCTTCATAAAGAGTGTATGTATTGATAGTGTTACATTCTGAATGTTTCATTGATTCCAAACATTATACCATATGTTTGTAATCAATAGTTAATTATATATAATTATAAAAATTAATAAATTAATATGGGAAATCTATTTTCTAGATACTTACTAATTCAACTTTTGATTATAAACTATTAATTTTAGTAAGTCATTTTTTTTCTATCTGGCTTCTGCACATTTAAGAAAAATTGATAGTCTAAGGAATATTTAACTATATGATTTCACCATCTATTTCTTGCTATGTTCACTATTAATTCAGTTCACTTGCTTTGGTGGTCCTTTTAATCAGCCAGATTCAGAAACTCCAGAAAATTTTCCAGTATCTTTGCAAGTTTTAATAGAGAATAAATAAATAAATCCTATAAATAATTTCTCTTAAGATTATTTTAATTATTACATGTCGACATATATTAGTAAAATATATCAGTAATTATAATGAAATAATAAAATTTCAATAATTTTGCTCACATGTATATCCAAAGGGAGATTTGTTTAAGGTGAGTCTAAACATTTACCAACACAGAATTCAAGTTCAGCTTTGAATATTTTGATTTAATTTATTTTCTTTAATTTCAATACTATTTAAAACCAGCATTTATGTATCTGTTTCAAATTTTAGAAAGTGGAAATTTGTCAACTACTGATTACTTAAGAGTTTTCTATTCATAATTTATGCAAATGATACTAATTAATAGGGTTGATATCAGCCAATATTCAAGTTCCTTAAAGATGATTCTTTATAGTCAAGTAAACACAATAAATCAGTTCATGGATTTTATAATAGTATTTTGGGATATGTTCATTTTAGAGAAGTATAATTGTCATTCACAAGAAAAAGTGTCATGTTTCAAATGATGTTAGTTTTATATTTGAAAATTATCAAATGGATACATAAAGAAACATGTATACATAGTAATAGTAAAAAAAAAAACTTTCCTAGTTTTCAATTTCCTTCAAGTAAGAGGAATGATCCTCCACTGGTTTCTACATATGAAAGATATGTAAATTGATTATATATGTGAAGTGCAATAATTACATATAGTAGACTGTTACACTAGAATGATTTTTCTTTAATCCTAACTGTAATCCTATAGGAAGATCATTCAACAGATGCACAAAATAAGGTATATATTTCAAAAATTGAATATTATCACCAAATACATATATTATTATTATTATTATTATTATTATTATTCATGTGCTAAATATGTTCATTTGAATTTTTCATGTGACTCTCATTCATGAACAGTTAAAATGATACAGCTATTATAGATTAGATAATACATGTCCTCTGTCAAGGACTTATGTGTTCATGATTGGTTTCAAACTTGTACTGTTACTGAGAGTTGGAGCATGATAAAGCTAACCCACTGGTGAATGTGGTACTGGTTGGACCCTATAGGGAGATGCAGGGGTAAATAGAAGTGTACTTTTGCGTGTTAATTTTGTCCCTATCCACATTTTCCCTGTGTCCATTCATTCAGCAGTATGAATTTAAAAGTCTCCTGTATCTTACGCTCCTAAAGTCATGGCGTTTTTCTCTCCCTCAGGCCCGTAGCAATAGGACCAAGAGACTCTGAACTGAAAGTTCTGAAATCCTGAGCCTCAGCAACACTCTTTCTTTTTTTTCCTTTTTCTTTTTCTTTTTTTTTTATTAACTTGAGTATTTCTTATATACATTTCAAGTGTTATTCCCTTTCCCGGTTTCCGGGCAAACATCCCCCTCCCCCCTCCCTTTCACTCTTTCTTAAGTTGTTTGTTATATCTGGTCTTCACAGTGGTAGAAAGCTGTACGATAAAACAGCTTTAACATCAATAACTGGTCTCTTCTGCCTAGTAATTATTCTGTCCATTTGTCAAGAACAAGTACCTTGTAGCCACCATCAAATTATTATTAATAATAGTAGGTATCTAATATTTATATAAGCCTTATCTCCCATTTTCTTATGATACAAGTAGTTATATTCATTTTTCTTCTACCATAAAAAAAACTTAATATCCCTAAAACTCGAGATATGTTTTCAGTACTATTGATGGAATCATCGATTACACACAGGAGAGACAAATGCTGTAACACAAAGGGCTATCAGCTATCTCACATTTCATTTTATAAACTAAGACAAGATCTCATTACATTTCCCAGGCTTTTCCTGAACTCACTCCAACTTCAGGCTCCTTGATTTTGTGATCTTTAAGTCAAAGAGTTTTGAATTCTGGACAGCCAGGCCCAACATTAGATTATTATTTTTTAAACTTTATTAATATTCATATGCCTGCATAGTTGACTCATTAATTGGTAACTCCCCTATTTCCAGACTGTAATTCATGGCTTGTCTATTTCCATAGACAATAGTTCACTTAGAGTAGGGACACTGAGTATGAAGCTTCACTGTGCCTTGATGTCAAATCATGTGTCCACTGGAAATTGTGAACAATTTAATGTTGTTGTTCTATATTATGCTGTAGATGCATTAGTTTTTGTATGGATTTACATTTATTACAGAGAGATAATGAATAATTTATAAATTTTATGCTATAACCAAATATGTAAAACTGCTAATATTTACTAAACATTTATTTTTTTCCTGATTTCAATTAGAACTTTTGTCCTTTTTTTTTTTCAATGATCTCATGTGATGAGAAATGGCAATATTCCTAACTGAGGAATGAAACATCTGAGATTTAAGGTTAAATATAACAACCAATATCAGACAAGTAATATTTGCATATTGACTATTGCATAAATTTTTTATATTCAGAATTTTTGCTTGAGGATGTTTTTCATGGCTAGAAGTAGTCAAGGGGTATGTAGCTACATTTCAAAAAGAAAGATTAGCAGTGCGGTGTATTTACCATCTATGAGGACTTGGTTTTACTTTATTAACTAGTTATATGACGTGCTTATTCCATATAGTGACTATTTAAAGAGAGTCATTTAATAATATGTCCATGAAAAATAATTTATTTAATTAATTTTCAACTACACGTTGGATAAAATGATATTTTTTTCTAAGTCAAATTAAGTGTGTTTTTAATAGTGAGATACTCAAATGAATACCAATGGAAGTTATTAACGGTGACTTGTCCGGAGCATATCTCGGAAATGCTGAATGTCATCACAACCATTTGATCCCTTTAGATTGGGTTACCACAGAAACAGAAAACCAAATTTCTAAAGAGTTTATTAACAGAACAATGTGTGCTGTCTAAATTGTTGTCACAGTACATGCCTACCTTTTAGGTTGATTGAACAGCTAATTTCAACAAGGAAAATTTGCCACAAAGTAAACTTCCTTCATGAAAGCACCCTTGAGTCCTTTCAAAGTCCTCATGAATAGCCTAAGTAAGAGAAGGCCATGAAAAATGTTTCACTATGTATTTATCTTTTTCTTGATTTCTATTTAAAATTATTCATTCATTAACTAACTTATTTTTATTTATTTTACATTGAAGTCACAGCTTTACCTCCCTCCTCGCCTCTCAGTGCCCATCCTTCATCTAATTAACACATATGCCCCCTACCATTCTCTATGGAGAAAGGGGCAACCTCCCATGGATATCAACACAGCTTGACATATTAAGTTGTAGTAGAACTGGGCATAACTTCCTATATTGATGTTAGACAAAGTGACGAGATCCATAGGCAGGCAAATTCAGCCCTTGCTTCTGCTGTTAGAGGTTCCATATAAGGACAGATATGTATATCTATTACATATGTGTAGGGGACCTAAGTCTGCCCTGCACATGCTCTCTTGTTATTGGTTCAGTCACTGGGGCACCCTATGGGCCTGGGTTGGTTGATTCTGTAGATTTTCTTACGGCATGTAAAAACATTTTTAAAAGTGGCAAAAACTATACTCAACAATATAAGAACTTCTGGGGGGAATCACCATCCCTGACCTCAAGCAATAGCACAGAGCAATAGTGAAAAAAACTATATGGTATTAATACAGAGCTAGGCAGGTATACCAGTGGAGTAGAATAGAAGACCCAGAAATGAACTCACATACCTATGGTCACTTGATCTTTGACAAAGGACCCAAAACCATCCAATAGGAAAAGGATAGCATTTTCAACAAATGGTGCTGGTTCAACTGGAGGTCAGAATGCAGAAGAATAAAAATTGATGCATTTTTATCACCCTATACAAAGCTTAAGTCCAAGTGGATCAAAGAACTCCCCCCCCCCCCAAAAAAAAAAAACAGAAACACACTAATAGAAGAAAAATTGGGGAAGAGTCTGGATCACATGGGCACCGGGGAAAATTTCCTGAATAAAACAACAATGTCTTATGCTATAAGGTCAAGAATCGAGAAATGGGACCTCATAGAATGCAAAGCTTCTGTAAGGCAAAGGCACTAACATCAGGCCAAAACAGCAACTAACAGATGGGAAGACATCTTTATTAATCCTAAATCTGATAGAAGGCTAATATCCAGAATATACAGAGAACTCAAGAAGTTAGAATCCTGAGAGCAAAATAAGCCTATTAAAATGAGGTTCAGAGCTCAACAAAGAATTCTCAACTAAGGAATATCTAATGCCTCATAAGTATCTAAAGAAATGTTCAACATCTTTAGTCATCAGGTAAATGATAATCAAAATACCCTGAGATTCCACCTCACACCAATCAGAATGGCTAAGATCAAAAATTCAGGTGACAACAGATGACACAGGTGACAATGATATGGAGAAAGAGGAACACTCCTCCATTGTTGGTGGGATTGCAAACTGTTACAACCACTCTGGAAATCAGTCTGGAGGTTTCTCAGAAAAATGGACCTAGTACAACCTGAGGATCCAGCTATACCCCTCCTGGGCATATACCCAAAAGAAGCTCCAACCTACAACAGAGACACGTGCTCCACTATGTTCATCGCAGCCTTATTTATAATAGCCAGAAGCTGGAAAGAACCCAGATGCCCTTCAACAGAGGAATGGATACAGAAAATGTGGTACATCTACACAATGGAGTACTACTCAGCTATCAAAAGCAATGGTTTTGTGAAATTCATAGGCAAATGGATTGAACTAGAAAATATCATCCTCAGTGAGGTAACCCAATCACAGAAAAACACACATTGTATGCACTCAATGGTAAGTGGTTATTAGTTCAAAAGCTTGAATTATCCAAGATACAATCCACAGACCACATGAAGATCAAGAAGGATGACCAAAATGGGGATGTGTCACTCCTGAAAAGGGAGAACAAAAATATTCATAGTAGGGGATATGGAGGCAAAGTTTGGAGCAGAGATTGAAGGAACGGTCATTCAGAGCCTACCCTACATGTGGCCCATATATGTATAGCCACCAAAACTAGATACAATTGATGAAGCTAAGTGCATGCTGACAGGAACTGGATATAGATGTCTCTTGAGAGAAACATCCAGAGCAAGTCAAATACAGAGGCGAATGCTAGTAACAATCCACTGAACTGAGAACAGGACCCCTGTTGGAGGAAATGGAGAAAGGGTTGAAAGAGCTTAATGGGCTTGCAACCCCATAAGAACAACAATGCCGACCATACACACCTCCCAGGGACTAAACCACTACTCATGGACTGACCCATGGCTCCAACAGCATATGTAGCAGAGGATGGCCTTATTCGGCACCAAAGGAAGGAGAAACCCTTAGACCAGCCAAGGTTGTACCCCCAGTATAGGGGAATGTTTGGGGGGATGGGTGGGGAGGAGAATACCCATGTAGAAGAGGAGGGGCATGGGACAGGGGGATTATGTCTGGGAAATTGGGAAATGGAATAATATTTCATATGTAAACAAAAATATCCAATAAATAAAAGTGGCTATTTATCTTTATCTCTGGCTAGCTCACAAATGAATTGTTCCCAAGATGCATAAAAAGCATTATACCTACATTTCCCACTTTTTGTCTGAGTAAAGACTCTGTTATAATAATAAGCTATATTCCATGATCAAAAATGTAAAAATTAGGAAATATTAAGTTATGAATTATATTCATAAAGTTCAATCCATATGTATTTGTTAACTTAAGAGAAAGTATTCTACTCTCCTATCTTGCTGAGTTTAGAGTTCTTTCCCTGAATAATTTCTCCCTCAACTTACATTACCATCCTATAAACATTTTTAGACCTAAACATTTTCTTAAATGCTAAACAACTTAAATTTAATACTGAGGGTATAAATATTTAGGTTTCAACCCACTAGACACTTGAGAAAGAATAAATATTGCCTGAGTGTGAAGGAAGGGCAGGCTTGCAGCTTCCAGAATTACAGAAATGAAAGAAAAGTGGCTGCCTGGAGAGTCCCCCCAAACTGTCCATGATGCCGGTGCATCCATTTTCAGCCTTTCGGACCAGTATGTCTGACAGACTTTCTATAAACAGAAATTATGAGGGACTGTTCACCTTCTCTTTGCACAGCTTAGCACTTGACTTCTCTGCATCGATGTTTGTGTATTTTGGATAGCATATTGTTGGCAGTTGTAGCAAGACTGATTTTTTTTCCAATGATAGCTTGACATACATGAAGCAAACTCCATATGGAGATTCTTTGATGCTCATCATCTTCTTTGAAGTAGAATGGGGGTACTTACTTATCAGGAATAGATGTGTCTCATTATCAAAAAAGTCTTTAGCTAATAAAAACATCTTTAAATGTAATATTCTATGAATTTCTGATGTTTTTGAAGACCATCTATCTATCTATCTATCTATCTATCTATCTATCTATCTATCTATCTATCTTTCTATCTATCTATCTATCTATCTATCTATCTATCTATCTATCTATCATCTATCATATATATATATATATTGTTGAACACTGCTCTTAACTATTTAATAACTATTCAAACTAAGGAGGACATTTGTGATACATTAGTCTAGTGTCCATAGCAGCAATGAGTTTGATTAAATATTAATTTGTATTTCTTACCCTTCCATAACAGTTAGAAATTGTATCACTTTTTTTTAATTGGATATTTTTAAACTTACATTTCAACTGTTATCTTCTTTCTAGTATCCCATCCACATACCCCATATCGCATCCCTCCTCCCGCTTCTTCTATGATGGTGCTCCTCCACACATCCACCCCCGCCTTCCCCCCTCCCTGCTCTTTCATTCCCCTACACTGCGGGAATCAGGGCAGGGGGGCAAGCCTTGGCAGAACCAAGGGCTTCTCCTCCCACTGTATGCTCAAGAAGGCCATCCTATACTAGATATGCAGCAGGAGGCACAAGTCTGGTGGATTCATTCCTGGGAGCTCTGGTTGGTTAGTATTGTTGTTCATATGGGGTTGCAAACCCCTTCACCTCCTTCAATCCTTTCTCTAACTCATCCAATGAGAACCTCGTTCTCAGTTCAATGGTTGTTGCCAGTATCTGCCTCTCTATTTCTTATGCTCTGGCAGAGCCTCTGAGGAGATAGCTATGTCAGGCTCCTATCAGCATGCACTTCTTGGCATCAGCAATTTTCTCAGGTGTGGTGGCTGTATGTATATGAGCTGGTTCCCCATGTAGGTCAGTCTTTGGATCGCTTTTCCTTCAGTCTCTCCTCCAGATTTTGTTTCAGTATTTCCTCCTATGAATATTTTCCCCCTTCTACGAAGGACTGAAGTATCCTCAATTTGGACGTCCTTCTTGAGCTTCATTTGATCTGTGGATTGTATCATGTGTAAACTTAGCTATTGGGCTAATATCCACTTATTACTGAGTGCATAACATGTATGTTTTCTTGTGATTGTGTTACCTAACTCATGATAATATTTTCTAGTTCCATCCAATTGCCTACAAATTTCACGAAATCATTGTTTTTAATAGCTGATTAATACTACTTTGTGTAAATGTACCACATTTTCTGTATCCATTCCTCTGTTGAAAGGTATCTGGGTTCTTTGGAGCTTCTGGCTATTATAAATAAGGCTCCACACAGTGGGTTATGTGTCCTTGATATATGTTGGAGCATCATTTGGGTATATGCCCAGGAGTGGTATAGCTGGGTCCTCAGATTGTACTATGTTCACTTTTCTGAGGAACCTCCAGACTAATTTCCAGAGTGTTTGTACCAGCTTGCAATCCCACCAACAATGGAAGAGTGTTCCTCTTTCTCCACATTCTCACCAGCATCTGTTGTCACCTGAGTTTTTGACCTTTGCTGTTCTGACTTGTGTGAGGTGGAATCTCAGTGTTGTTTTGAGTTGCATTTCCCTGATGGCTAAGGCTGTTGAACATTTCTTTAGGTGTTTTTGAGCCATTGGATATTCCTCAGTTGAGAATTCTTTGATTAGCTCTGTACCCCATTTTTAATTGGTTTATTTCTTTCTCTAGATTCTTATTTCTTGAGTTATTTGTATACGTTGGATATTAGACCTCTACTGGATAAAAGACTGGTAAGGAACTTTTCCCAATCTTTTGGTTGCCATCTTGTCCTAACGTCCTTTGCTTACAGAAGCTTTGCAGTTTTATGAGATCCCATTTGTCTATTCTTGATCCTAGAGCATAAGCCATTAGTCTTCTGTTCAGGAAAATTTCCCCAGTTCCCATGTGTTCGAGATGCTTCCCTGCTTTTTCTTCTGTTAGTTTGAGTGTATCTGGTTTGATGTGGAGGTGCTTGATCTACATGAACTTGAGCTTTGTACAGGGCAATAAGAATGGATTGATTTGGGGTTGGGGATTTAGCTCAGTGGTAGAGTGCTTGCCTAGCAAGCACAAGGCCCTGGGTTTGGTCCCCCGCTCTGAAAAAAAGAAAAAAGAAGAAATAGAAAAAAAGAAAAAAAAAAGAATGGATCGATCTGCATTCTTCTACATGCTGACCTCCAGTTGAACCAACACCATTTGTTGAAAATGCTATCTTCATCCCACTGGATGATTTTAGCTCCTTTGTCAAAAATCAAGTGACCATATGTATGTGGGCTCATTTCTGGGTCTTCAATTCATTCCACTGATCTACCTGCCTGTTTCTGTACCAATACCATACAATTTTTATCACTATTGGTCTATAATACTGCTTGAGATCAGGGATGGTGATTTCCCCAGAAGTTCTTTACTGTTGAGAATTGTGTTGGCAATCCTGGGGTTTTGGGGTTTTTTTGTTTGTTTATTTGTTTGTTTGTTTGTTTGTTTGTTTTGCCGTATGAAGCCAAGAATTGCTCTTTCCATGTCTAGGAATAATTGACTTAGAATTTTGATGTGTATTGCATTGAATATATAGATTCCTTTTCTTAAACTAGCCATTTTCCCTATGTTAATCTTACAGATTCATGAGCATCGGAGATCTTTCTGGTTTCTTTCTACAGGGACTTGATTTTCTTGTTGTATAGCTCTTTCACTTGCTTGGTTAGAGTTACACCAACATATTTTATATCATTTGCGGCTATTTTGAACGGTGTAGTCACCCTGATTTCTTTCTAAGCCCATTTTTCATTTGCATAATAGAAGTTTACTATTTTTTTAAGTTAATTTTATATCCAGCCACTTGGCTGAAGTTGTTTTCTAGCTATAGGAGTTCTCTGGTAGAATTTTGGAGATGCTTATATACATAATCTGAGAGGTGTGATAGCATAAATTCTTTCTTTTCACTTTGTATCTCCTTTATATTCTATGGTTGTCTTATTGCTCTTGCTAGAACTTCAAGTACTGTATTCAATAGATAGGGAGAAATTTGAGCAGCATTTACTTGTCCCTGATTTTAGTGAGGTTGTTTAAAGATTCTTTCCATTTTAACTTGTGTTTAATTGTGGTGTGTGTGTACGTGCATGTGTGTGTGTGTGTTTACATAACAAGGTCATGGACTTCAGTGGGAGAAAAAAGAAGTAGTTCATTTCACTGATTAAAGGGAAAAAAAGAGAGATTTAATTGTATAATTATAACTTAAAAATATGAGTTTTAAGCTTCTATATTTTATGGCTATTTGTTTTGCATCCTTAGTGATGGAAAGAAATCATAGTACTTGGAAACTGGAAAATATAATTTGAAAGAATAATACTACAGCATCAAAGTTCTTGAAATTGAAGAGGTTCCTTCTATTAAGCAAGCATGTTACAAGGCATGTGATAATTGCCAATATATTCTACAGTTTGCTACCCAAAAATGGCCATTTTTAAAGTCTCTCTGTAAATTACTCTTCTGGCTTTACTATTCTCATTTACTTTTGAGTACAATGAAGCGTAAATCCTTAACACTTTTCAAAAGAACTTATAAAAATATTCAGTGATCATATACGAATGAACTGAACAATATTAACCACCAAGAAAATGAAAGTAAGTGCAATATAGATGATTCATTATAGCCTTAAAATGGGGGTATAAACAGTTAAAACACATATTAGAGGATATGTAGATAAGGGAAAGTCTACATAATCATTGAGCTATTAAGGAATATGAACTAAGACAATCGTGCAAATTATTATTGAAGTTCCTTGATAAATATAAATTATATTACATACAGGCACATGTCACAACTCATAGTGTACTTATGAAATAAATTAAATCTACACAGTTATTTCTATCATATCTCATTTGTACAATGTTTAATCTATCTTTAAGATGTTGGAGGTCCATGAATAGACTGGATCTTCCTGTTCTGCTTAGTCTCTTTCTTTCTGTATGTCTCTCTCTTTCTCTTTCTCTTTTTCTTTCTTTCTATCTTTTTTTAGTTCTTTCACTTGCCATGTACAAAGCCATGTGCATTTGAAATCATGTTTTAGTTCTCAGAAAATTTTTTAGGAAAACTGCTTTATCCCTCACACCACTATAAAGATTTTTCACTCTCTTTTCTTTCTGCACATGCTTTGACTCTACTATAAAGTTAATCAGATTAAGTATTTACTCATTCCACATGTACCTGTATTTTGCATAATTAACATCAAGATTGAAATTATTTTTAAAAAAACAGTCTACTAAATTTGCATGTTGTAGGTGAAAACATTGATATTAAGTTAATAAGAACACATCAATAATACTAAGTTAATAGCTATAATTATAGTAAATATACAAGGGTATGCTTTAAGTTCTTTGAAAGCACCATTTATAGAATATTCTATGGTAAGGATGCAAACAAAACAAAGTATATACCTGAGATTTATTAGATGGCTGATAGTCTGTGGTCCAGATAGCTCAGCAATGAATTGGTACCAACAGAAAGTCCAGGAATATGGTTGTTCAGTCTGTGACACAGACATTTCAGCTGGTCTTCAGTAGAATATAGAATTCCAAAGAAGCAGGCTCTAAATATCACTGAAGTAACAGACTTGCCATCCACAATAACAGTAAGCTGACCAAGAGTAAAAGCATTCTCATTTCATATCCTTAATATAGTCTGACAACCTCTGGATTAAAAGTGAATCTTCCCACCTCAAAAGATCTGGATTAAAATCTGGTCTTTCCACTTCAAATAATTTAATTTAGGGGAAAAAAACACACCCTTACAGATGTACCCAGCTGATTAGGTTTTATTTAATGCCAGATGTAGTCAAGTTGACAGCTGAAAAATAGCAATCACAAAAGGTTCTCAAAAATATTTTTGAGATCATTATTATTTTTGGTTATGTATAAGTTGTAGATGTTTTATTTTGAAAACATGAGTATTTCACAAAGGCTATAAAGGTGGTGAGAAACACAGAGGATCAATAGTTTCTTCCAGAATCAAATCCTACATGGGCCCAGAACCAACTCTACTTGTCCTTTCTAATTGTACATCAAAGGAAAAATTAAAATCTATTTTGACATATCTAGGAGAAGTGATCATTTTATCATAATGTTCAAATATTTGTACTAAAAATTACTAATTATTTTAATGATTCCTATGATGCTTAAATATTCATTGTACTTAAGTTTTTTTTCAAGCATGAAAGTCTTACTTCTTTTATAATCAAATGATTCCTAAATTTAAAGGTTCAATGATTTAAAAATATAATTTCAAAAGAAACAGTCTAAATTGGTAAGGGTTAGGGACTTATAGGTCTGTGTAGGACAAGTTCAATTTAGAGGTTGTTTCTAGGTGTGCCTGGAGCTTCCGTATTACTTAAGACTGCTGAACACATAATAACATGAATCAAAATGAGTTAGTATAGTCCTCTCACTATTGAGAGGTAAATGTGATATTTAAGGATTTTATAACCTTGGAAACAAAACAGAACAAAATCAAAAAATCAATATATTTTTTTTTTTGGTTGTTGCTTACAAATAAATACTATCCCTACCAACATCAGCACAGAGAATACATGAGGATACATACCAATCAAAGGGCATATATTTGGATGGACCTAGGTTCCCTACATATGTGTAACAGACATGCAGCTTTGGCTTCATGTTAGTCCCCTAACATCTTCTCTGCTGCCTGCCTTGGGAACCCCTTTCTCATAACTAAGCTCATTTTTTTTAGGTCGTAGGTGAAAGCATGTTGATATACATGAGAGCTCTCTCCTCTAAGGATAAAAAGACAGAGTGGACTGGGAGAGAGAATGACTGGATGAAGAAGATGTAGGGGAAACTTTGATCAGGATGTAAAGTATTTAAGTAAATTAATTAAAAAAATACATAGTAGCAAAATTTCTTGGTTTAACAGTCATGAAAAAGTTGTTTGACTCACATTTCACTACATATCATTTTTCTATTTTGTTTTCTTATTGCTCAAATATTTAACTCTAAGTTAACTTTTAAGTAAATCTTTGCTATTGAAAATAGATGGAACATTGCAAAAAATTATTTCTTATAATATTCATTCTCGTACTTGCCTGTTTTTAATAACATCTGGATAGAACGTTTTGCTGATAGTCTCTGAAAGTTCTATTCCTCACGTGGAGGAAGTTGGCAGTGGAGAAGCTTTCTTTTCACACATCTTAGGTGCCACTTATGCCTCATTTCCTGAGCTATCAGCTTCAAGCTTTCACATTAAAGCATATGGCTTAGATCGCTCTGTTTCCCTGCACACTCCCATTAGATCTGCCCACATCTTGGCTGGCTAGAGTAGCTGCTGTTTTGGCCAATGAATCCTGTTTCCCTGACTGAGTAGAAATAACTGAAGTCATAATTGATATATTCCAGCCATTGCTAGAAAAGCTGCTGTGATTGATGAAAGTCCCCTTTCAGTGGCTCTAAAACACATTTTTGAAACCCCAGTAAATGGGGCATTTTTGTTAGTGTTCAATTGGCTGTTTGTATTTCAGGCAAGAAGTACACTCATCTTTGGAGGACTTTGGTCTTCTATTTGGTACAGACAATGAAACCATGAGAATACTTCTTCTGCTCTATCTTACTCATAAAGTACAGCAAGAAATAGTTTGCGATTTCTCTGCATATATGGAACCACAGAGCGAAATAATGATTCCCTGGAGACCGAAGGCGTGGAGGCCTGGTGTATTTCCTTTTAATGAAAGAACAAAGCTAGGATATTGTATTCATCTGGTGAGCATATTCTATCTACTACAATAGGTTCCATTTTTATTCATTGTTTTCAACAAAATTATGTGATCTTAAATATATTTAGTGAAGACAATTAAGTCCTGAGATCTTTAAAAAGTACCAAAATACTAACTATTTCATAGTTACAAAGAAAACATCATGTAAGAGCAGTAAACAAATTTTACACCACACACACTCTCTCTCTCTCTCTCTCTCTCTCTCTCTCTCTCTCTCTCACACACACACACACACACACACACACATAAACACAGTCTCTCTCTCACACAACTCTCTCTCTCTTAGACACACACACACTCTCTCTCACACACACACATACACACATACACACACTCTCTCTCTCACACACACACACTCTCTCTCTCTCTTACACACACACACTCTCTCTCACACACACACACACACTCTCTCACACACACACACTCTCTCTCTTACACACACACACACACACACACATACACACACACACTTTCGAACCTGTAATTCATAGAGGAATGTTGAATAGAAGTTGCTTTATTATACTGATTAGAACTAATTTATAATTGAAATTTCAATGAATTTGTAACTTCAACAAATGATTATATAAAAATTTCTGAAATGGATAATTACACTTAAGGTTTCTACACTCTGAAGAACATAGACAAACATGAAAACAGATGAACAAACACTTAATTTAAATGCAAACACATATCAACTCAAAGTAGCTCATGATTTTTAATATGTATGTAAGATTTAATAATTTTGCTTTATAATTTTCTTCATGATTTCAAGTACAAGTTTCCAGGTTGAAATTAAATCACAGAAGTTATCAGAATCAGTGTTTTCCCTACATAATTCAAGATCTTGAATAATAATTCTGGGAGATTACAGTGTGCTCATATACAATTTTATTTTGATTCAGATTAAAGAAATAAATAGACAAGACACTTGCCATGACGATTTATACAGAAGTAGGCAATAATTAACCAGTGTTTAATTGACCAGAATACAAATATATACTTGATAAACTAGTAAAGCATGGAGTATAAATGTAATGTATTTTAGATTTGCTGAGTCAATTGTAACTTTATTTAGGAAAGTAATTAGGACCTATTATTGTCCCAAGACTTTCATGAGTTCAAGACAGTTAAAAATTCTCTCCTAAAATAATAAGGGTTCAGCCTACGCCACAGTTGCTAACTGAGGAGCTAAGGGATGTTGGTTACTACTGAGGGAGGAGAGGTCACTTTTCTGTAGAGGTGGTACAATCATTTACAGAATTACAACACCCCAGTAGATGACCTTAAATATACACAGACACACACACAGACACAGAGATACAACAACAACAACATCAACAACAACCACAACAACAACAACAAAATTTTACCATATGGATATTGAAAATATTAAATAGATGAAATTGAAAGAGTTGACAAAATATACAGGGAGATTGTGGAGCTTAATTATCAATATATGCAAGACACATTGTGTCTATGTATGAAATTTTAAAATAATGAGGAGGAGGCAGAGGAGGTAAATGCCAAAAAAGTTGCCAAACTCACCTGTTACCATGAAAACACAGGATGATAGATAATTTCCTGGGATTAAAGAACTCTAGGCCCAAACACTTCTGAAAACATTGTTAGTAGTATAGAATTGTAATTAAATTTTATCAAAATTTAAAGGAACATCAATGTCATAGGTCTCATTACCATATCTATACAGAATTGTTTTTATTCAAACAAAGTGCTATTTATCTCAGCTTGAAAACATACTTTACCTGGAAGACTAACTCAAAAATGTAGTTGTAAGATTATGGATATCTTTGTCTCCAGCACCCTTTATAGTGTGTTCAAGTACTTGGAATGATAAAATCAAAAGGAACTAAACAATGTGCACAAATCCATATAAATATTAAAATCATGGTGATGCATGGGATTTGAAGTACAACAGAAAACCAGTTATAGTTCTCAATTCAAATTTGACTAAGACATTTACAAGGTCACTATATGGTCAATAAGGACCAAATGCTTGACATGCAAACAAGGATTCCTGACTTCAATAATCAGTAACCATGATGGAAGGAGAGAGGCTTCTGTCCAAAGAAGACCTTTACCTTGGACAGCGAGGGAAACACTCGCTCACAACTAGCCATATCCACATCACAAATACACACACACACACACACACACACACACACACACACACAAATGCATACTGTACAGCCACACAAAAACTTTTTTTAAAAATTAAAATATCATTTGAGGAAACTGAAATAATAAAATTTAATCCTTTCTCCTTATTTATTAGATATATTTATTTACTTACATTTCAAATGTCATTACCTTTCCCAGTTTCCTGTCCATAAGCCTCCCCGTCCACTCTCCTTCCCCCATACAGGTATTCGCTACATCCATCCCCCTTACTGATGCCCCCCATATTCCCCTACACTGGAGTTCAACCTTGGCAGGACCAAGGGCTTACCCTTCCACTGGTGCCCAGGCAAGGCTAGTCTTTGCTACATATGCAGTTGGAGCCCTGGGTCAGTCCATGTATACTCTTTCCATAGTGGTTTAGTCCCTGGGAGCTCTGGTTCGTTGGCATTGTTCTTCTTATGGAGTTGCAAGCTCCTTCAGCTCTTTCAATCCTTCCTCTAATTCCCCCCAAGGGAGTCCTGTTCTCAGTTCAGTGATTTGCTGCTAGCATTGACCTCTGTATTGGACATGCTCTGGATGTGTCTCTCAGCAGAGACTATATCCGGTCCCTTTCAGCATGCATTCTTCAGCGTCATCAATCTTATCTAATTTTGGTGGCTGTATATATATGGGCCACATGTGGGGAACGCTCTGAATGGCCGTTCCTTCAGTTGCTGCTCTAAACTTTACTTCCATATCCCCTCCTATGGATATTTTTCCCCTTTAAGAAGGAGTAGGAACATCCACATTCTGTTCATCCTTCTTGAGTTTCATGTGGTCTGTGGATTGCATCTTGGGTAGTTCCAGCTTTTGGGCTACTATCCACTTATTAATGAGTGCATCCCAAGTGTGTTTTTCTGTGATTGAGTGACCTCACTCAAGATAATACTTTCTAGTTCATTCCATTTGCTTACGAATTTCATGATGTCATTGTTTTTGATAGCGGAATAGTACTCCATTGTATAGATGTACCACATTTTTTGAATCCATTACTCTGCTGAAGGACATCTTTCCAGCTTCTGGAAATATGCTGCTATGAACATGGTGGAGCATGTATGTTTGTTGAATAAAATAAACTGACAAGTATTTTCCATACTACTGTAGTACTTTTTAACTTTCCTCTTTCTTTTCTTTTGTTTTCTTTCTTTCCTTCTTCCTTCCTTCCTTTCTTTCTTTCATTGATTCCTCCAATGCCCACATCTGTACATGTACATGCATACACAGTGCATTTCATTTAATGAGTAATAATTGGGAACATGACCATACCAGTTAAGAATATCTGTTAAATTCACCAAAAGTTCAAGGCTTTGAATTTAAAATTTGATTTATGAACAAGATAGACAAAAACAAAATAGAACACCGAAGAAAGGTCATTTGTTTCCTGCAGATTTTCAAGTTTTGTTGAATATAGCCTTTTGTAGTAGGATCTGATTATTTTCTGAATTTCCTCTGAATCTGTAGTTATGTCTCCCTTTTCATTTCTGATTTTGTTAAATTGGACACACTCTCTGTGTCCTCTCGTTAGTCTGGCTAAGGGTTTATCTATCTTGTTGATTTTCTCAAAGAACCAACTTTTGGTTCTGTTGATTCTTTCAATGGTCCTTTTTTTTTTCTACTTGGTTGATTTCAGCTCTGAGTTTAATTATTTCCTGCCTTCTACTCCTACTGGTTGTATTTGCTTCTTTTTGTTCTAGAGCTTTTAGGTGTGCTGTCAAGTTGCTGATATATGTTCTCTTCTGTTTCTTTCTGCAGGCACTCAGAGCTATGAGTTTTTCTCTTAGCACAGCTTTTATTGTGTCCCATAAGTTTGGATATGTTGTACCTTCATTTTCATTGAATTCTAAGAAGTCTTTAATTTCTTTCTTTATTTCTTCCTTGACAAGGTTATCATTAAGTAGAGCATTGTTCAACTTCCATGTATATATGGGCGTTCTTCCCTCATTGTTATTGAAGACCAGCTTTTAGCCTGTGGTGGTCTGATAGGACGCATGGGATTATTTCTATCTTTCTGTATCTGTTAAGGCCTGTTTTATGACCAATTACATGGTCAATTTTGGAGAAAGTACCATGAGGTGGTGAGAAGAAGGTATATCCTTTTGTTTTAGGATAGAATGTTCTATAAATATCTGTTAAGTCCATTCAGTTCATGACATTGATTTATAGGATGCTGATAGAATTTAGTGAGAAAAATATGACCTTCAATAAATGTTGTGAACTTAGCTGTTATATAAAAACTTTATACAGTACAAATTAGTTAGGAAAATAAAAAAGGAAGCAAAAGAACTATATGCTGTATTTTAAAAAAAACAAGTAAACAAGACTTTAGTGTGAAATCATAGAAAATATTCTATATGTTGTTGATACAGCCAGAGCTGATAAACCTGGAATCCAGAAGAGTGCTAGTAACAGTTTTCAGACAAAAGAATTCCCGTTAGAAAAGCTTCCTTACGATTTAGTTGAAGGGCTATTAGTGTGCATCTGTAAGCATCTTAAGTATATAAAGCATGACAAGTACAATTTTTATGCATTTGCCATGACAATAAAATGCAAGCTAACACCTCATTTTCTCCTTATCACAAATTTCAGAATAACTATGTTTCTGAAAATACTGGATTATACTCAAGTGAACATAAATATGGCTAAAAAACACAAAGAAGCAATGTGAACAGAAAGTGAAATCAAGTGTACTACAATTCATCTTCATGAGAGAGCAAAATATATCTGACAGAAACAGGAAGAGAGAAGAGAGACAGACAGAGACAGAGACACAAAGACAGATAGAAAGAGAGAATCAAGAGTGAGGTAGACACAGAAAAACACACACACACACAGAGCGAGAGCGAGAGCAAGAGAGAGAGCGAGAGTGAGAGCAAGAGAGAGAGCGAGAGAGAGAGAGAGAGAAGAGTGATAGAGAGAGGGACAGTCACACAGAGACAAATTTGGCCAATGGAGTAACATTGTAATATCAATAAAACATTTCCTCATGACAATTCTAATACTAATATTTGTGAATATTCAACGAGGGCTTATTTAGTAATATATGATTATTTTTTAAAAATTTCATCAAGAGAGATAGGAGGAAGCCATGACTATAAAAAGAAATCCAAGGAAGGAAAAACATGTGTGCATAGAAATATCAGAGATGATTCAGTATTGCAGTCTAACACCGGCAGTATAAAACAAGTTCTGTATTTGGTCCTTCCCTACATTTTGCTACGCAGCACATTAGGAAACTTGCGAGCTTTAAAAGCAGATGCTACTGTCAATTCTGAATTTCCTGCTGTTCTTTTTCCTTTGCATCTATGAAAGTTCACACTATTTTCTTCAGAAATCTTGGAAATGTACCATATGGTCCCGGTGATTTATTGGACTTGAATTTCTCTCATCATTCTATAACTCCCCATTGTAGATGTCAATCTTTGTCAAGGGCACCATCTGATGTTCTATGCAAACTGCCTTAGGAATAGAAAATTTCTTGAAGTTCTTTCAAATAGTCTACTGTGAAAACTACTTTTCCTTTTGTCTTTCTTTTAGTTTCTTAAAAACCCTCCCAAGGAAAAAGATGCTTCATTACTTCATTACAGTGTGTGTGTGTGTGTGTGTGTGTGTGTATACATATATATATGTATATATATATATATATATATATATATATATATTTCTTAAAATATTTATTTTCTTTTTCCAAAATGAATTTCAGAAATACATAGAAAGGACATGAGTTCATTTACAATTAGGTCTGGAAGGGAGCTGTTAATGATATAGATATAGAGTAACTGTAAATTTAATCTCCATACTGGTGAATTGTTTCTCCCATTCTAGCATCAATATAGGTTACATTATTTTGCTCCATTTTCATATAAAATGACAAAGTACTAATCCAGTTCAGTGAGTTTCAATAAAAAAAGAACTTTGGTAACTCCTTAATTTTACCAACTCAATATTAATAGATATGTTTTCAGGAAATAAGAAAAAATTCCCTTCAGCTTCCAGAACTCAAATTTTTAATATTCTATAAATGGATCTATCATTGTTCAATTTGCCAATAAAATGTATTATCTTTGGCATTGCATTTTACCTAATCTCAGGAACTCAAGATGCATGGAATGAACACACATACCTCTTGGTGGGAAGAAATATCGTCTATGAAATTTATAATTCCAGTCTCACTCTATTCAATTTTTAATTTTTTTATTGGGTAGTTTTATTTACATTTCAAATGTTAGTCCCTTTCCAAGTTTCCCAGACATAAGCCCTCTATCTTATCCACATTCCATTCTTCCATAAGGGTGTTCCTCTCCCCATCCAACCCCGCTTCCCACCTTCCAACATTCCCTTATACTGGGGTTTCAACCTTGTCATACAGATCGTTCACTTCCTTGGTTAAGGTCACACTAAGATATTTGATTTTACTTGTGACTACTGTGAATTAGAGAAAGAATTAGATTCCTTAACTTCTTTTTTTCCTCCATCTTTATTAAATTGGGTATTTCTTATTTACATTTCAATTGTTATTACATTTCCCGGTTTCCAGGCAAACATCCCCCTAACCCCTCCTCCTCCCCTACTTTATGGGTGTTCCCCTCCCCATTCTTCTCCCATTACCGCCCTCCTCCCAACAATCCTGTTCACTGGGGGTTCAGTCATGGCAGGACCAAGGGCTTCCTCTTCCACTGGTGCCCTTACTAGGCTATTCATTGCTACCTATGAGGTCAGAGTCCACGGTCAGTCCATGTATAGTCTTTGGGTAGTGGCTTAGTCCCTGGAAGCTCTGGTTGGTTGGCATTGTTGTTCATATGGGGTCTCAAGCCCCTTCAAGCTCTTTCAGTCCTTTCTCTGATTCCTTCAACGGGGGTCCCGTTCTCATTTCTGTGGTTTGCTGCTGGCATTCATCTTTGTATTTGCCATATTCTGGCTGTGTCTCTCAGGAGCGATCTACATCCGATTCCTGTCAGCCTGCACTTCTTTGCTTCATCCATCTTGTCTAATTGGATGGCTGTATATGTATGGGCCACATGTGGGGCAGGCTCTGAATGGGTGTTCCTTCAGTCTCTGTTTTAATCTTTGCCTCTCTATTCCCTCCCAAGGGTATTCTTGTTCCCCTTTTAAAGAAGGAGTGAAGCATTCACATTTTGATCATCCGTCTTGAGTTTCACGTGTTCTGTGCATCTAGGATGATTCGAACATTTGGGCTAATAACCACTTATCAATGAGTGAATACACTGTGTGTTTTTCTGTGATTGGGTTACCTCACTCAGGATGATATTTTCCAGTTCCATCCATTTGCCTATGAATTTCATAAAGTCATTGTTTTTGATAGCAGAATAGTATTTCATTGTGTAGATGTACCACATTTTCTGTATCCATTCCTCTGTTGAAGGGCATCTGGGTTCTTTCCAGCTTCTGGATATTATAAATAAGGCTGCCATGAACATAGTGGAGCATGTGTCTTTGTTATATGTTGGAGCATCTTTTGAGTATAAAAATTGGACATTGCACTACCTGAGGAACCAGCTATACCTCTCTTGGGCATATACCCTAACTTCTTTACCAGCCTGTTTATCCTTTGAGTAGAGGAACGGTGCTAGTTTATTTGAGTTAATTTTATACCTAGCCACTTTGATGAAGTTGTATATCAGGCTTAGTAGTTCTCTGGTGGAAATTTTGTGGTCACTTAATTATATTATCATATCATCTGCAAATAGTGATACTTTGACTTCTTCTTTTCCAATTTGTATCCATTTGACCTCCTTTTATTGTCTGATAGCTCTGGCTAGAACTTCAAGTACCACATTGAATAAGTAGGGAGAGACTGGGCAGCCTTGTCTAGTCCCTGATTTTAGTGGGATTGCTTAGAGTTTCTTTCCACTTAGTTTAATGTTAGATTCTGGTTTGCTGTATATGGCTTTTGCTATGTTTAGGTATGGGCCTTGAATTCCTGATCTTTCCAGAACTTTTATCATGAAGGGATATTGAATTTTGTCAAATGCTCTCTCAGCATCTAATGAAATGATCATGTAGTTTTTTTTCCTGAATTTGTTTATATAGTGGATTACATTGATGGATTTCCAAATATTGAACAATCCCTGTGCTCCTGTGATGAGGTTTTCTTGATTATTATGTATGATCATTCTGATGTGTTCTTGGATTCGGTTTGCAAGAATTTTATTGAGTATTTTTGTGTCAATATTCATAAGGGAAATTGGTCTGAAGTTCTCTTTCCTTGTTGGGTCTTTGTGTAGTTTAGTTATAAGCATAATTGTGGCTTCAAAGAAGGAATTGAGTAGTGCTCCATGTGTTTCTATTTTGTGGAATGGTTTGGACAGTATTGGTATGAGGTCATCTATGAAGGTGTGATAAAATTCTGCACTAAATCCATCTGGTCTTGGGCTCTTTTTGGTTGGTAGACTTTTAATAACTGCTTCAATTTCTTTAAGGAGTTATGTGGTTGTTTAAATGTTTTATCTGATCCTGATTTAACCTAGTTACCTGGTATTTGCCTAGAAAGTGTTCCATTTCCTCCAGATTTCCCAGTATTTTTTAATATAGGCCTTTGTAGTAGGATCCTATGACATTTTTAATTTTCTCAGATGCGGTTCTTAGTGTGTCCCTTATCATTTATGATTTTGTTAATTTGGATAGTCTCTCTGTGACCTCTGGTTAGTCTGGCTAAAGGTTTATCAATCTTGTTGATTTTCTCAAAGAACCAGCTCCTGGTTTTCTTGATTCTTTACATAGTCCTTTTTGTTTCTACTTGGTTGATTTGAGCCCTGAGTTCGATTATTTCCTGCCTTCTATTCCTCTGAGGTGTCTTTGCTTCTTTTTGTTCTAGAGCTTTTAGGTGTGCTGTGAAGCTACTAATGAATGCTCCATTCTGTTTCCTTTTGGAGGCCCTCAGAACTATGGTTTTTTCTCTTAGCACTGCTTTTATTGTGTCCCAGAAATTTGGGTATGTTGTACCTTCATTTTCATTAAATTCTAAAACATCATTCATTTATTTTCTTACTTCTTCTTTGACCAAGTTATCATCGAGTAGAACATTCTCCAACTTCCATGTATATGTGGGGTTTCTGTCGTTTTTTTTTTTTTGTTATTGAAGACCAGCTTAGTCCCTGGTGATCTGACATGATACATGAGATTATTTTTATCTTCCTGTATATGTTGTGGCCTGTTTTGTAGCAGATTGTATGTTCAATTTTGGAGAAGGTGCCATGAGCCACAGAGAAGAAGGTATATCCTTTTGTTTTAGGGTGAATTGTTCTATAAATGTCTGTTAAGTCCATTTGGTCCATAACTTTCCCAGTTTTCTTGTCTCTGTTTAATTTCTGTTTCCATGATCTGTCTATTGATGAGAGTGGGGTGACAAAATCTCCTACTATTATTGTGTGAGGTACATTGTATGATTTGAGGTTCAGTAAGGTTACTTTTATGAATGTGGGTGCCCTTGCATTTAGAGCATAGACATTTAGGCCTGAAGGTTCATCTTAGATTTTTCTTTTGAGGAATATGAAGTGTCCTTCCTTAATTTTTTTTATAACTTTTGGTTGAAAGTTAATTTATTGGATATTAGAAATGGCTACTCTAGCTTGTTTCTTCTGACCATTTGCTTGGAAAGTTGTTTTCTAGCCATTTACGCTGTGGTAGTTTCTGTCTTTGTCTCTGATATATGTTTCCTGTATGCAGTAAAATGCTGGGACCTCTTTATGTATCCAGCCTATTAGTCTATGTCCTTTTATTGTGGAATTGAGTCCATTGCTATTAAGATATATAAAGGAATAGTGATTGTTGCTTCCTGTAATTTTTGTATTTATAGCTGGAATTATGTTTGTGTGTCTCTCTTTTTTTGGTTTTGTTGCAAGGAGATTACTTTCTTGGTTTTTATATGGTGTAGTTTACCTCCTTGTGTTGGAGTTTTCCATCTATTATCCTTTTTAGGGTTGGATTTTTAGAAAGATATTGTGTAAATTTGGTTTTGTCACAGAATATCTTGGTTTCTCCATCTATGTTAATTGAGAGTGTTGCTGGATATAGTAGCCTGGGCTGGCATTTGTGTTCTCATAGGATTTGTATGTGGTCTGATCTTCTGGCTTTCATGGTCTCTGGTGAGAAATCTGGTATAATTTTTATAGGTCTGCCTTTATATGTCACTTGACCATTTCACCTTACTACTTTTAACTTTCTTTCTCTGTTTTGTGCATTTAGTGTTTTAACTATTATGTGATGGGAGGAATTTCTCTTCTGGTCCAATCTATTTGGAGTTCTGTAGGTTTATTGTATGTTTATGGGCATCTCTTTCTCTAGGATAGGGAAGCTTTTTTCTTTAATTTTGTTGAATATATTTACTGACCATTTAAGTTGGGAGTCTTCACTCTCTTCTATACCTATTATCCTTAGGTTTGATCTTCTGATTGTGTTCTGCATTTCCTGGATGTTTTGGACTAGGAACTTTTTTGCATTCTACATTATGTTTGATGGTTGTGTCTATGTTTTCTATGGTATCTTCTGCCCCTGAGATTCTCTCTTCTATCTCTTTTATTCTGGTAGCGATCTCTTCCCTAGGTTTTCTATCTCCAGAGTTGTCTCCTTTTGTCCTTTCTTTATTGTTTTTATTTCCATTTTTAAATTCTTAATAGTTTTCTTCAATTCCTTCACCTGTTTGGTTGGTTGTATTTTCCTGTAATTCTTTAAGGGATTTTTGTGTTTCCTCTTTAAGGGCTTCTATTTGTTTACTTGTGTTGTCCTGTATTTCTTTATGGGAGTTATTTGTGTTCTTCTTAAAGTCCTCCATCATTATCATAAAATGTGATTTTATGTCTAAATCTTTCTTTTTCAGTGTGTTAGGATATCCAGTATTTGCTTTGGTTCGAAAACTGGGCTCTGATGATGCCAAGTAGTCTTGGTTTCTGTTGTTTAGTTCCCTGTGCTTGCCTCTCACAATCAGGTTGTCTTGGGGTAGTTTGTTTTGCTGTTTCTGACAGAGACTTGACCCTCCTGTAGGCCTCTGCATCAGCAGTCCTGTAGAACAGTTTTCCTATTTTCTCTCAGCTCTTTCTGGGAACAGAGTTCTCCGCTCTTGACTGCTCCTATATTCCTGTGTCCAGAGGCACTATGCTGCTTCCTTTTGGGCTAGGGATGTGGGCAATGGTGGGCAGAAGTTCCAGTCTGTTCTGCTGTTTCAGAATGTTCCGAACTTCTGCGTGTTCAGCTCTCTCCCCACAGGATTTGGAAGCAGGGAGATATGGGATGGGAATCAGTTCAATTCCGGGCACAGACAGAAACCGGTAGTGCTCTGTTCCAGAGGACTTCTGCCTTTGTCTGTCCTGGGTCCACCAGGCAGGTCACTTGGAGCAGAAAAGTTGGTCTTACCTCTGCTCTCAGGTGTGTAGGTGCTCTTGGTGACTGTCTTTTAGCTCTCGGTGCAGAGAGAAATCAGAAGTGGCCTGCCCCTGATTGCTCCTAGGTCCCTGTACATAGGGGTTACAATTGGCATTAGGTGATTCCCTCTTGAGTCAGGAATGTGGGCAGAGGGTAGTGTCCTCTGATTTCTCAGGAGTATCTGCACTTCTGAATGTTCAGCTCTCTCTCCCATGGGATTTATTGCTAACATTTTTACATAAGTCTATTTTCATCTTGAAAATTTTCTCAGGTCTTTGTAAATGTATACTTGGTACCTTAGTAAATCAGTAGCCACAGTATATATGTGTACTAAATTAAATAATAGAACTTATTGGAGATAATCCTTTTTATTCATAATTTTATAGATAAACATTAAGATTTCCATTTATATCAGCATAATGATTAAGCACCAGTAAAATTATGGAAATACTGTTTGCTAAGTAAATAGTAACTTCTGTATATCTTTTAAAGTTAAAATAAAAAGATACATACCTACTTTTTCTTTATTTTCACATGGAAATTTTACAAATATGGGCAGGTTTTGTGTTTTATGTTAATCACGATTTTATTTTTTTTCTCACAGCTTCTGTCTTCTCATATTATGTCCCTTCACAATTAACTTTTTTGTAATTACTTAAAAATATATGGTTACATAACTCTTATGCTATATATCTCAATATAATGTTTTAAAAAATAAGGCATTATGTTTGGTATAAAGCAAGGTTAGTTAGCCAATTTTAGGAAGAAATAGGAACAACTCAAAGTTGAATTACTTTTGTTGAAGCCAAAGAAAAGAAATCATACCATTATGCTAGTGTTGTAAGTTAGTTTGCCACACTCTTTTTATTGTCAGCTTGAAACCAGCTGCATATGTAGCAGAGGATGGTCTTGTCAGGCAATAATGGGAGGATAGTACCTTGGTCCTGTGAAGGCTCAATGCCCCAGTGTCAGGTACTGCCAGGGCAGGGAGGCAGGGGTTGGGGTGAGGGTATGTATATGGGTGAGGGAGCACTCTCATAGAAGTAGGGGAAAGGGAGATAGCTGTTTTCCTATAGTCATTGTAGTCTCATAGCATTATAATTATGTATATGGTCTTTAGTGTTCCAAGACAACAATCTTTCTAGTTTTTTACAACTCAGGTTCCTAATCAGAATGAGAAAAAAGAGTCACTTACAAGTATCATGGATCATAAATGTACTATCATCATGAAGGGTTTTGTCCTTTCTAGGAAGGACTGAGAATGGACTGAAGTTGAGTTATGTATTCTATGATTGATTTTTGTTCCCTGCATGCTATCGTCCTTGCTTTCTCAGACTGACCTCTGCAGGTGTGCTGATTCCTCTGCCCTATGGATGGTTTTCACTTCCTAAACACATGTCGAAAGCTTGCCACATGAGTATGTTCAAGTCTTTTGGAGTTACTACCACTCTACCTACCCCTGTCCATATGCTACCTGTGGTGACTCTTCTTTGTCTTCCTGGCTGTCCTCCCATTCTCCCCTTTCTTCTATATTACATTAATAAAATCCCTGAGATTGAGCAGTTTATAAATAAAGAAAATTTGTCCCTGATCATTGGATTGGGATTCAATAACTGGCACTGGTACTTGCTTGGAAGCAGTAAAGAGGGCCTTGGTATACTTACATAGTAGGGTTATTATAGTTGGAACATAGCAAATCTCTTACAAGAAATAATTAGATCTCATAAAAATAGATTAGTGTGTGTGTGTGCTTGTGTGTGTGCGTGTGTGTGTGTGTGTGTGTGTGTGTGTGTGTGTGTGTGTGTGTTGGGATTATTCTCAATGACCTAGCTTTGTTCTCCATCATTCAAGTATACATCACTGTCCACACAGCCAAACTGGCTAAACTTTACCACAAAATATTCTGGAGTATTATGCTTAAGGTACATCCACATCACTGTCATTCTATCTGTACAATGAGAACTAATAACTTGGCATTCTTTAATGCATGCCTACAAATAGCTAGAAGATTAGAACAAAATGTAAGAGTTAGCTTGAGGCCAAGCAGAAGAATTCAGTGAGAATCTGAGAGATGCCAGATTGAAAATGTCAGCTTGGAAAGACATTGGAGCCAGAGTAGCTGAGTTGAACCAATCAGCCAGTGTTCAGAAAGGACCGGAACAGTGAGCTTATTCAGCAGAAATCCTCTGACATGACAACTATGTCGCACAAATAAAACTTACTTTTATAACTAGTACCTGATTGATAATGCCTCTACATATATTTTTAGTTAATGAAATGGATTTTTTCATATTATAACAGAAAACATATTAAAATTTTATCATGCAATCCAACAGTTACAGAAAGATATAGGTGTATCTTAAAGGAGATACTTAATAAACAGAAAAGGGAATAAGCAAACTGAATAATCTGTTATTAATTTTTTATTAATCACTTTATTCTTTTACATTCCCAATGATATCTTCTTTCTCAGTTACTCCTCCACAGAATCCCCAGTCCTATCGCCCTCTCCTCCTCCCCTTTGTATCTATGAGTGTTCTCCACCCACTCACCCACTCCCACCTCACCACTCTAGCATCCCCCTCTGCTGGGTCATCAAGCCTCCACAGGACCAAGGGCCTCCCATCCCACTGATGTCAAATAAGGTCATTCTCTGCTACATATGCGTCTGGAGTTATGGATCCCTCCATGTATATTCTGGTTGGGGCTTTAGTCTCTGTGAGCTCTGGGTGGTCCAGTTACCTGATATTGTACTTCCTATAGGGTTGCAAGCCCCTTCAGCAATGTAAGTTCTTCCCTTAACTCTTCCATTGGAGTTCTGGGCTTAGTCTGATGGTTGGCTGTGAGTACCTACATCTGTATTGGTTAGGTGCTGGTAGAACCTCTCAGGAAACAGCCATACCAGGCTCCTGTCAGCAAGCACTGCTTGTCATCAGCAATATACTGTCTGGATTCGGTGTCTGCAGTTGGGATGGATTCCCAGGCGGGACAGTTTCTGGATGAGATTTCCTTCAGTCTCTCTTGCACTCTTTTGTTTTGTGTTTCTTTCGATGGGAGTAATTCTGGGGTAAAATTCTGGAGATAGTGGGAGGACACATCCCTCAACCAGTGGCCATATCTAACCTCTGGATATGGTCACAATAGGTTCTCCCTCCCTGTCGTTGGGCATTTCAACTAATGTCATCTCCATTGGGTCCTGGGTGCCTCTTGCTTTCCTGGCATCTGGGAGTTCTGGGGTACCCCCAGTTCTCCATCCCCCATTGCTTCACACCTATCTTCAAATTCCTGACCCTCTATACATCACCTCTGTCTCCTCCAATACTTCTCTCTTCTATGAGAGACATAATAAAGCAGCTTTCTTAGTATTGATCAGAATCCTGTTTTCTGGTCCAACCAAGTGAGTTAGCATAACTCTTATTCACCTACAACTGTCATATTTTTCAGGCCTAACTCAGGTTACATATTTTGTGTACTATCACAGTCTAATGGACATTGTCTGTTCTGTTCTTTAACTCCAAGTTTGAGCCTGGTCTCAATCCTATGTCTGGGGAGTACTTCCTTCATCATTCCTGAATCTAAGCTTGGCTCTGGTTTTACCTTATTTTAGTGAGCATGGCATAGTGAGTTTTGTTGAACTTAGCCAGCCATTACGCTTTCAAATCATCATATCTAGCCTACTTCATATACCCAGTGAAATAGCCCAGGCTGCTACACGCTAACTACACTGTTCCCAGCCTTCAAGCATGGCTCAGGTTGTACAGCCTACATTCTCAGATATGTTGAATCATCTGGACCCTAGTCCAATCACACAATACACAACCTTCAGGCTTAAACCAGGTCATGTATACTGTATGCTAATAAAGTCTCATGGGTCCCGGGACCTAGCCAGTCTGTACCATATTATATTCTTGTTTATTATTAAAATGGATCATCCCTGTTCCAGCATCTCTTCATATCACATCTGAAGTAAATCACACATGAGCAACAACAACCAGTCAAATTTCCACTTAAAATGGGCAACTTAGTATCTCAAATGTGACAAAACCAATGAAAAGAAGTTCACAATGCTCAGGTTTTATGGCTACAATATTCACAGTGTAGAGGGACATGATAGTGTATCTCAGACAAATCTGCAGGTCATAAAACAATGTCCTCTGATAAGAATTTGGGCAAGAGAAGCATCTTCAGACCAGAGTTTTCATTAGACCTGTATATATTTTAAACTTATTTGGGACACTTAAAAATTTTGTAGCCATCTTTAACACTGTCATAGTTATTTTGTAACCAAACAATAAAACTGTTGCCTAGAGGAATAACTCAGTTGGTAACAGATTCCCCTCTGAAGAATCAGTTTGATCCCTAGAACACATTAAACAAACATAAACAACAATAGAAAGGCTGGGCATAATAATGTTAGTTAATAATTCCATCACTGAGAAGTTATCCACAGGCACACATATTATTATTTGTTATTTTCATTCATGAAGAATTATTCAAACTTGTAATAAGTACCTGAAATAAATATATAGCTGTATCTTTATCTCAATCCACTACCAAAAGCCACAACCCAAGATAATCAACGTAAAATTGTGTTTATAAAATTTCCTCTCAAGTGTTTCTAACTTAAACTCACTTGATCATTACTGCTGAGATTTTGATTTTTTACAATCTTTCAATACAGTAAGAATATTCAAGCTACTTTTAATTTGTCAAATGGTAATGAAGACTCATCTAACACAGGTATGGCATAGTGGAAGGACTTGCTCACTAGCTTACGGGAGGCATGCGATTTTTACTGTAATTTAGACAGCTGAGTGTATGTAGGCTAAACCTAAGGAGGAAGAATGCTGTATGCATGTGAGTCTCGCCAAGTGGTTTATTCATCAAGATGAAGTTTTCGATGAGGGCAATAAATAAATCTCTTTACCTCTCATCTTCAGAGGATAGCTGTGGTGCTTGGGGAAATGACTTCAATAATTGTTTCCAGACATACACATTCCTGCTTCTTAGCAGCACCTTGAATATTAGTCCTTGCGGAACATCGGCAATTACTAACCATCATGTGAATCTCTATCATTTTTCACCGAAAGAACAGAAATAAATATAGATATATAGCTTATTTTTTCAAGCTGACAGCTGAGAGGCAGGTGCAAACGAAATGAAAATGAGTTGTATTCAAATTATGGAATCCTCCAGAGAACATTAAAGTCATGGGTATGTTGAGACTTCATAACAACCATCTTTTTACATGTTTTTCTTTAAAAATATTGTAATAATTTAGAAATAGTAACGATAAAGCTTTCCAGTGATGGCTGCAGTTTCTTTTGATTTATGGGTATAATCTGAAACCATAATCCCCGAGAACCTTACCTCATATGACATGCTCAGAAGACCCTCAGTGACCAAGCACATAAAATAATACTTATGTCTAATTTGTTCGATGAAATTCCCTGTCACTGATTTTTCTGAATTCACATGGAATATAATATTCAAACTAAAGGTCTTTGTACATGATCTACAAATAAGAGTGTCTATGTACCATTTATCTTTGTGGATTTGGGTTTTACCACTCAAAATATTATTTTCCAGTTCAATGCATGTGTAAATTTCATATAAATTTCCTAGGTTAGTATTTTTAGATAATTAGATATTCATCTATCTTTTTGGATGAATAGAATCGTGTGTGTGTGTGTGTGTGTGTGTGTGTGTGTGTTTTCTCATTTTGTCTCAATTTGTTGATTAATACATGTCTATGTGCATCCAATTCTTAGCGATTGACACCAGAGATGCAACGACATGGTTTAGCAAGTGTCTCTTTTATAGGAAATTGAGTCCTTTGAGCATATATCCAATGTTAGTATAGATGGGTGATATGGGAGATCTAGTTCTAGTTTTTTTTTTCATGAATTTCATGATTTCCATACAGACTGCAACTGTAAATAAGGGTATCTCTTCCTCTAATTCTTTGACATAATCTGTTGTTATTTGATTGCTTGACTGTACTCATACTCACAGGTGTGAGATGAAATCGAGAAGTAGCTTTAATTTGCATTACTATGATTTCTATAAATGTCAATCGTTTTTAAAGGTATTTTGTACCCATGTTTTATTTTATTTTATTTTACTGTTGTTGCCCTTTATTCCTGAAGAAATGAAACTCTACACAGAAAATCTTCTTCAGCACCCATGACTTACAGAGTACTGTCTTTGTTTTGTTCTATAAGTTTCAGTGTTTCATCTTGAGACGTTTGATCCACTTTCGTCTGATTTTGTTTTAAAGTACTTTGGAGATAATATTACTATTTTATGTGTAAGCATGGTTTGCCTGCATTTATGTCCATGCAGCACATTTTCACAGTGCTCAATGAAGACAGAACGCATGTCAAATCTTTTGGCCTGGAGTTCCACATGTCTTTAGCCACCGTGTGGGAGCTGGAAATGAAACCGGGGTTCTTCAGAAAAAGAAGCAAGTTCCATTAGAAGCTAAGATATTTTTTGACTTGGAAATCAATTTTCTGTAAGGTGATAGTCTTCTTCATGACAATTTAGATATATTTATGTATGACTTCAAATGACAATCTCTCGCTTGATAATTTGTGAAGCAAAGGAGCAAAATGGGTTTTTATTTGATATTTGTAGCAGGTAAATATCATAAGATGATGCCTAAAAGCATATTTGGCAAGTTTTCCCATGCAATTAAAAATAAAATATAAGTTAATAATAATTATATTTATTATTATTATTATTATTATTATTATTATTAGTAGTAGTAGTAGTAGTAGTAGTAGTAGTTGCAGCAGTAGTAGTAATATAACCATTTGCCCCTTTAACAATATCACCATTCACCACAATTGAAACTATCAGTCTAAGAAAAACTAGCATTTTTCTGAAGAGAAGTGGGTGAACTTACGAAGAATCACAAAATATACTTTGTCTGCCCAACGAGAAGAAATGCCACTGGATAGCGGAATAGTAAGCAAATTGCACCTTGTGAATGAGTTAGCACCTTGTGTGCTTCTAGGCTCATTTTGTGTTTAATTGACAGCAAATGCCTCAGTAGCACAGTGAACTGGCTTTTTTCAATCAACTCCAATGACAGCTTAGTTGTATCTTTTGTGTGATACTGTGACATAGGGAGTCTAATCTGTCTCTGCTGACACTTGATCTCATTCAAGTTTTAATTATTATTATATGGTGAAAAGTTTTTATAAAATCTAATTGCATAATAAACTTACAATATGAAAATATTATAGAAATTTTAGAGTACTAGCTTTGAAGTGACACTGTATGATTGTAATAATACATGTATTAATATGATGTTTTTATAAGATTTTACATTTCAGAGATATTTTATACAATTCCTGTAACACTATTTTAACTCCTCTGTATAAAAGGTATATAGTTATTAATTTAAATAGACTTTCTTTACACTTCTTTTGGGCACATATTCAAAGGAATTTGTGTTTTAATAAAGAGATATTTGTTCATCCATGTTCTCTCAAGCCCTATTAATAACAGATAAGAATTGAAAATCATCTAGATGTCCATCATCTGATAAATGAATAGTGAAAATGGAATACATTGACACAGTACAATACAATATATAAATAAAAGGTAGGAACTTAAGTGGAGTAACCTTATAACTGGGGAGACAATGTTTCATCTAAACTTCTTATGTTGCTACAAGGAAATCCCCAGTACTAATAATAAGTCACATCTTGTTGATTCACTGCCCAAAAGATTCCCATAGAGCCTCCTAATATAACATGTTATTATCAAGGTTATTAGTTCTCCTCAATAGTTTGATAATAAGGCACTATTTTTCAAAATACATTTGCTATTAATATCAAACATGAAGAAATCAAGCTAGTTCTTGACTAGAAGCTTCATTTGTTCTGACTACAATATATGGTGCTGAAGATCCACATAGTACTTTACTGATGGAGAGATAATTATCAATATTACCTAGCATTAATCCTACCACTACAGCATGAACCATCCTTCAAAATATATTGGTGCAATAGTGACACAAAGGTCATGGGAATAACCAACTACATTTTTTCAATTGGATTGAAGGGGCAGATCAGTGTACCCCTCAGCTCTATCAGAAAAGATTCTTTCTGAAGATTATAATCAACACAGAGACCCACGACTGGACAACAGAGAGCGAGAGACTTGGGAGCACTCTGCTCTAAATAAAAAAGTTCCAATCAAACCATATCTCTTAAGGCTCAGGAACATTGAGAAGTTTTGTTACTCATGGTTGCCTAAGCAATACCCAAAATATTATAGATAGAACATTTGTTGCCCATCCGGAAAAAGAAAATGATTCCCTATTGGTGGAGGTTTCCTGGCAGTGATATCTAGGAAACACTAGACATTGGGAATGCAGCTCCGTGGCCCATATATATACAGCCACCAAAACTAGATAAGATTGATGAAGCTAAAAAATGCATGCTGAAAGGGACTGGATATAGATCTTTTCTGAGAGACACATCCAGAGCATGTCCAATACAGAGGTCAATGCTAGCAGCAAACCACCGAACTGAGAACATAACCCCCTTGAGGGGAAATGGAGGAAGGATTGAAAGACTAGAAGGAACTTGCAACCCCATAAAAACAACAATGCCAACCAACTAGAGCTTCCAGGGACTAAACCACTACGGAAAGACTATACATGGACTGACCCAGGGCTCCAACTGCCTATGTAGCAGAGAATAGCCTTGCTTGGGCTCCAGTGGAAGGGTAAGCCCTTGGTTTCCATTCACTTACAGTAATTCTAAGTTGCATTAGATTATTAGCAAAAGATGATATAATAAAGAAAATCTTGGCTTAAATTGTAAAGAAATATTAAATGCGAGAAAGTGTGTGTGTGTGTGTGTGTGTGTGTGTGTGTGTGTGTGTAGGGGGAGGGTAAGGTCGTGTTCACTCTTAAATATTACTGTAAATGGATTGATTTTAAGGTATTTGTTTAAACAGTGTTTTTATTTTATGGAAGTTGATATTGAAGTTGATATAAGATTGCCTCATTTGATGTCTCTTAAATTTGATTTAACAGATTTCTGATATTTCAGCAATATTATTTTGGGAACTTATATTTTCAACAAGTCACTGCTTGTTCAATGGACCTTATCTTTTTATTCTGACATAGTTTAACAAGGTAAGTCTTCCTGAAGTGCTGCCAGTGAATTTCAATAAATACGTTCAATGATACAGGAAATATAATTTCTTACCAATAAAAAGTTGAATTCATGGATGTTTTATCTTCTTTAACAGATACATATGGATTATTTTTGAAACAACAAGTCTGGACAACAAAATGCCATGTTAAGAGAAAATGCTATCTGCAAAATTCAAATTCTAATCACACACATGAAATAAATTATTCCAATCAAAATGTGCTTTTGTATAACAATTCATTCTCCTTTTAATGTTTACGTTTGGATAGCTTTTCAGAGTTGAAACTGAATTAAAATTGCTGGACACACAAATTCGTATTAATCTCAGATGAAGTCATTATAGAGTAAAATAGTAAAAATGCTGTCATAGTTAACTAAAATAGAAAACAGTGAAAATTAATTATATTATATGATGAGAAAAGACTATGCTAATCTTTCCTGGCCTCCGTGGGAGAGAAAGTACCACAGTGGGTGACTACATAGGTGGATGCCAACTGGCACCCAGAGTGGGAGAGAAGAAGTGGGGGAGACTGGGGAAGGATTATGGTAAGGGGTGGCCAGAACGGGGACAGTGAGCATAATGTAAAGTGATTAACAAAGTAAAAAGAAAAGAATATTAATATCCAAAATATTTGATTAGTGTAAATAATATATTTGCTTACAACAGCAAGTAAAACTTAATGAATTCTATCACTTACAATAGCGAAGTAACTTTTTGTACATCTTTACTTCTTACATTGACAAAATTATGTATATGTCTCTAACATACTATTAATTTAGGTGACTGTGCCATACATTGTAAAAGGATAATATACTCTTCATTTTTTAAATATATTTATTAGATATATTTCTTTACTTACATTTCAAACGTTATTCCCCTTCCCGGTTTCCTGTCCATAAGCCCCCATTCCCTCCCCTCCCCCAGATATGGGTATTCCCCCTACACATCCCCCTTATTGCCACCCCCCATATTCCCCTGCTGAGAATGTTTTGTTTAACTCTGTACCCCATTTCTTAATAGGATTATTTGGCTCTCTGGAGTCTAACCTCCTGTGTTCTTTGTATATTTTGGATATTAGCCCTCTATCAAATGTAGGATTGGTAAAGATCTTTTCCCAATCTGTAGTTTGCTGTTTTGTCCTAATGACAGTGTCTTTTACCTTACAAAAGCTTTGCAGTTTTATGAGGTCTCACTTGTTCATTCTTGATCTTAGACCATGAGCCATTGGTGTTTAGTTCAGGAAATTTTCTCCAGTGCTCATGTGTTCGAGACTCTTCCCCACTTTTTCTTCTATAAGTTTGAGTGTATCTGGTTTGATGTGAAGGACCTTGACCCACTTGGACTTAAGATTTGTACATGGTTGTAAGAATTGATTGATTTGCATTCTTCTACATGCTGACCTCCAATTGAACCAGCTCCATTTGTTGAAAATGCTATCTTTTCCCCACTGGATGATTTTAGCCTCTTTGTCAAAGATCAAGTGACTATAGGTGTGTGGGTTCATTTCTGGGTCTTCAATTCTATTCCACAGGTCTATCTGCCTGTCTCTGTACCAAGCCACACAGTTTTTATGACCATTGCTCTGTAATACTGCTTGAAGTCAGGGATGATGTTTCCCCCAGAACTTCTTTTATTGTTGAGAATAGCTTTTGCTATCCTGTTATTTTTTATTCCAAATGAATTTGTAAATTGCTCTTTCTATCTGTATAAAGAATTGAGTAGGAATTTTGTGGGGATTGCATTGAATCTGTAGATTACTTTTGGCAATGTGGCCATATTTACTATATTAATCCTGCCAATCCATGAGCATGGAAGATCTTTCCATCTTCTGAGGTCTTCTTCAATTTATTTCTTCTACTTGAAGTTCTTGTCATACAGATCTTTCACTTACTCGATTAAAGTCACACCAAGATATTTTATATTATTTGGGACTACTGTGAAAGGTGTCATTTCCTTAGCTTCTTTCTTAGCCTGTTTATCTTTTGAGTAGAGGAAGGCTACTGATGTGTTTGAGTTTATACCCAGACATTTTGCTGAAGGTGTTTATCAGGTTAAGTAGTTCTCTAGTGGAACTTTTGGGGTCGCTTAAATATACTATCATATCATCTGCAAATAGTGATATTTTTAATTCCTCCCTGTCAATTTGTATCCCTTTGACCTTCTTTCACTGTCTGATTGTTCTGGCTAGGACTTCGAGAACTATATTGAATATGTAGGAGAGAGTGGGCAGCCTTGTCTAGTTCCTGATTTTAGTGGGATTGCTTCAAGTTTCTCTCCGTTTAGTTTGATGTTAGCTACTGGTTTGCTGTATATGGCTTTTACTCTGCTTAGATATGGGCCTTGAATTCCTGATCTTTCCAGGACTTTTATCATGGAGAGGTATGAATTTTGTCAAATGCTTTCTCAGCATCTAATTAAATGACCATATGGTTCTTATCTTTGAGTTTGTTTACATAGTGGATTACATTGATGGATTTTCATATATTAAAATATCCCTGCATCCCTGGGATGAAGCCTCCTTGATCATGATGGATGGTTGTTTTGATGTATTCTTGGATTTGGTTTGTAACAGAGGGGTTGGGGATTTAGCTCAGCGGTAGAGCGCTTGCCTAGCAAGCACAAGGCCCTGGGTTCAGTCCCCAGCTCCGAAAAAAAAAAAAAAAAAAGAAAAAAAAGAATTTTATTGAGTATTTTTGCGTCATAAGGGAAATTGGTCTGAAGTTCTCTTTCTTTGTTGGGTCTTTGTGTGGTTTAGGTATAAGAGTAATTGTGGCTTCATAGAAGGTATTCGGTAGTGCTCCATCTGTTTCAATTTTGTGGAATAGTTTGGATAATATTGGTATGAGGTCGTCTATGAAGGTCTGATAGAATTCTGCACTAAACCCGTCTGGACCTGGGCTCTTGTTGGTTGGGAGACTTTTAATAACTGCTTCTATTTCTTTAGGAGTTATGGGGTTGTTTAGATGGTTTACCTGTTCCTGAATTAACTTTGTTACCTGGTATCTGTCTAGAAAATTGTCCATTTCCTCCAGTTTTTCCAGTTTTGTTGAATATAGGCTTTTGTAGTAGAATCTTATGACTTTTTTAAATTTTTTTCAGATTCTGTTGTTATTTATGTCTCCCTTTTCATTTCTGATTTTGTTAATTTGGATACATGCTCTGTGACTTCTGGTTAGTCTAGCTAAGGGTTTAGATTGTCGATTTTCTCAAAGAACCAGCTCCTGTGGTTTTGTTTGTTTGTTTGTTTGTTTGTTTGTTTTTGTTTTTTTAATTCTTTGTATAGTTCTTTTTGTTTCTACTTGGTTATTTTCAGCTCTGAATTTCTTTATTTTTTGCCTTCTACTCTTGGGTTTATTTAATTCTTTTTGTTCTAGAGCTTTTAGGTGTGCTGTCAAGCTGGTGACATATGCTCTCTCCTGTTTCTTTCTTTTTTTTTTTTTTTCGCATTACAAGTATTTATTCACAGCCTTGTTATAAGTGTATACTCACCTATGGCGTTTTGACAAACTTAAATCACCCATGCCTCTTAAGATCCAATTTCCAAATCATTGAGGACATCCTTAAGCCACTCTCTGCTCCCATGTGTCATTCATGAAGTATCTGTCTGCTTCAGACACCTACCTGTCAAATGAGTTAAGAACCAGCTAAAGAAACTATAGTCGCGGTGTTGGACAGAAAGTTCACCTACATATATAAGCTAGAGTAGAGTTTCTGTTACTTATGCAGCTCCTGAAACCCAAGATACCAAACTCCAGGGAAAGGAAAAGCCGCAAAGCATTAACTTATGCCTTTTTTGACACCACATCTCCTGTTTCTTTTTGCAGGCACTCAGAGCTTTGAGTTTTCCTCTTAGTACTGCTTTCATTGTGTCCCATAAATTTGGGAATGTTGTATCTTCATTTTCATTAAATTCTAAGAAGTCTTTAATTTCTTTATTTATTTCTTCTTTGACCAAGTTGTCATTGAATAGAGCATTGTTCAACTTCCGTGTGGGCCATCTGTCATTATTGTTGTTACTGAAGACCAGTCTTAGTGCATGGTGATCTGATAGTATGCATGGGATTATTTCTGTCTTCCTGTGTCTGTTGAGGCCTGTTTTGTGGCCGATTATATGGTCAATTTTGGAGAAGGTTCTGTGAGGTGCTGCAAAAAAGGTATATCTTTTTGTTTTAGGATGGAATGTTCTATAAATATCTGTTAAATCTATTTGGTTCATAAATTCTGTTAGTTTCTCTATGTCTCTTTTAATTTCTCTTCCTATGATCTGTCCATTGATGAGAGTGGGGTGTTGAAATCTTCTATTATTATCGTGTAAGGTACAATGTGTGCGTTGAGCTTCAATAAGGTTTCTTTCATGAATATAGGTGCCCTTGTATTTGGAGCATAGATATTTAGTATTGAGAGTTCATCTTGGTGGAGTTTTCCTTTGATGGATACGAAGTGTCCTTCCCTATCTGTTTTAATGACTTTTGGTTGAAAGTCAATTTTATTTGATATTAGAATGGCAGCTCCAGCTTGTTTCTATGGGCCATTTGCTCGGAAAGTTGTTTTCCAGCCATTTACTCTGAGGTAGTTTCTGTTTTTGTCTCTGAGGTGTGTTTCCTGTATATAGCAAACCGCTGTGTCCTCTTTATGTATCCAGTCTCTTAGTCTATGTCTTTTCACTGTGGAATTGAGTCCATTGATGTTAAAAGACATTAAGGAATATTGATTGTTTCTTCTGTTATTTTTGTATTTATAGTTGGCATTACGTTTATGTGTCTCTTCTTTTTGGTTTCATTGCAAGGAGATTACTTTCTTTTTCTATCTAGGGTGTAGTTTCCCTCCTTGTGTTGGAGTTTTCCTTCTATTAACCTTTGTAGGGCTGGATTTGTAGAAAGATATTGTGTAATTTGATTTTGTCATAGAATATCTTGATTTCTCCATCTATGTTAATTGAGAGTTTTTCTGGATATAGTAGCCTGGGCTGGCATTCATGTTCTCTTAGGGTCAATATGATATCTTTTGGCTTTCACAGTCTCTGGTGAGAAGACTGGTGTAATCCTTATAGGTCCGTCTTTATATGCCACTTGACCTTTTTCTCTTACTGCTTTTAATATTCTTTCTATGTTTTGTGCATTTGGTATTTTGACTATTATGTGACAGGTATAATTTCTTTACAGGTCCAATATATTTGGAGTTCTGTAGGCTTCTTATATGTTTAGTCTCTTAAGTGTGGTATGTAGCTTGTCAACTGCAATAACAAATAAGAAGGTACAAATAATAAATAATATGCTTTCACATTACATTTTATTGATTTTACCATTATGGATTATTTTACTGACTAATTCTATTATTTAACAATTTGACGACTCTGTATATTGTAATCTGATTTAAGAGAGTAAGGAGTGCCTTACTCTCTTAAATCTACTCATTTAAACTCCAGCTCATTCTTTGCTGTTTCTTTTCCAGAATCAAGACATTTGGTTTTGTTTCCTGATCCATTTAGTTTTTCTTAGAATATCAAAGTGAACATTTCTGCAATGCTTTTTTTGTAAGACTGCTCTCCATGGGCTTCTGTTTTATGGAACTATTTGAGGACAAGTTGTACGGCTTATTGGAAAGTATCAGTCACTGAGATGCAGTGTGCTTAAAAGTTTGAAAAAAGCCCCTTTAAGCCGTATCAGTCCCAAGTTCCCAGCACCACCTCTCTCTCTCTCTCTCTCTCTCTCTCTCTCTCTCTCTCTCTCTCTCTCCCTTCTCCCCTTCCTCCCGCTCCCTCCCCCTCCCTTCCTCCCTCCTTCCCCTTCTCTCTTCTCTCTCACTCTCCCTAGACAGATACCTGAGTATTAGCTACTGCTCTAGCATCATGGCTGCCTCTCTGCTCCCATGCTATGCTCTCCCTGCCATTATTTTCATGAGCACTAATAAGATTCTGTAACACGTTCCTGAATTAAGTGTTTCTTATCATAAGTTGCCTTGGTCATGGTGTCTCTCCATAGCAATAGAAGAGTATTTAAGACGATTTGATTGGAACCATTTGTTGGAGCCTGCTGAGGTCATCAGTGAGTATACATTAAAAAAACAATTATTTCCCCTCCTTGGATCTATTAGTAACAAGCAGTTAAGCAGTGAGATATTGGTCCTCCAGAGTCTTTTTTCCATTCATGCCTGACTAGTGATGAGTTTATTTTTGTATACACCCAGATCTCCTGTTAGTTCTTGATTGTTAAGGCTATGGCTAGAACAGAAGATGACATTTTTGAGCCCTTTCTTTCTGCCTTTTCTTCTGAAATGTTCTTTGAAAATATGTGGGAATAAATAAGCACCTTATTTAGGGTAGCACGCATAGAAATCACTTGTTCGTGGCAGTTTTTTGCACCTGCAATTCTCTGCATTCACTGCCTAGGGTTTTGTGATTAAAGCTAAAAGCAGCATATATTGAAAACTGTGAATCTAGTGTGTAGAAAGGAGTTTGATCCTATGTCGGTTTGCTAATCAACAGTATGGGGCTGCCTCTGTGGATCTTATTATGTCCCTGTCATGAGTTGTTAACCTGGTTTGCACATTAGGCAGGGGTTAGGTACCATGAAGCTGTTCTCAAATCAAATGAACAATAGGTTATTTACATAACTGTATTCCTATTATTATAAAAATTATTACATATGGTTAGACACCTTTGAGGACTATGAAATAGAACTAACAGGAAAATCAGATTCAAATCCATGCCTCTATAGGCTGTATCCAAAGGGGTTGATGTCTTCAGCAGGAGTATCTACTTGTCTGATGTTCCCTAAACAACCTAGAAAACTGACAAAAATCTGTAATGTTAGGGAAACCTTCAGCGATGCCCTAGTTAGTGACTAGCAATGAGGTGTCTTATCCCACACAGGAACTTTTATGTAATAGCCCATGGTTTCTAGCAGCAACTTTATACTCCAGACAAAATACCTCTCTTCACAGTTATTTTTAAAAGTGACATCTATTTACTCCTTTCAGTTTGGTTATTCCAGTCACATTTATTTGTTCTTCAACTCCATCTCCTCTCTGATTAAGACTTTTCAGCAGTCCAGTTAACGGTATTCCTCCACATTCTCTGCTTCAGTGCTTACCTCAGGCCCCCTTCCTTTAGCAATCGATTGAACTTTCCTCCCTAATGAGATATGTGATTGTTGTAATATAAAATATATCCTCTGCCCAGCACTGCAAAAAATGAAGTAAATGAAAATTAACTGGGAGATTTATGTCACATGAGACAGCAGCACAAAGTTCACACCCATTGTGATGGGAGCATTTGAGGAGGATCATCAAACTTTCTCCTTCAATTTTATTATTCAATCTAACTTCCAGTCTTTGTTTGGAATGATCTCACTACATTCATATAATGACATCCATCGTACTCTTAAATAGAAATATTCTCATTCACACAAAGTATGCTTTACCAAATTCCTAATTTGACTGTTATATGAAACTAACAGCATGTTATCCCATGCTATTTTATTCAATTATTCCTTGACCCTTTGCATATCTATACATTAATTTGTTCTAAAAATACATTTTCACATATGTGCAATTTTTCATAGCATATGTCATTTTCTGCTTTCAGCTTTTAGTACTACTGCCTAGCAATCAGATCACTTAAAATATATGCTGTGGAGAATAAAAGAGCCCATTAAAGTAGAAAAAATTTCTTCCCAGTTTTTTGTATACATAATTTAGTTTCAAATGATTTCTAATAATTTGGATAATTTGTGTGCCCTTTTTGTGTATAAGAGGTCACTATTATTCCATAACAATATGTTGTGTCCTTTATTTGCATTGGAGACTATCACTCCATTGATCCAAACCACATAATCAGAAAAGACAATAATAAATGGTCTTGGAAGATGGCTTAGGCAGGAAAGGCCAAACTAATATAAGGACCTGGGTTTGATCTTACAACTTCTATATAAAAGAAGTGCACAGAGGAACACATACCTGCATACCCAGTGTGGAGAAAGCACTAATATGAGGATACCTAGGGCTTGCTGAGTACTCTTCAACCTGGCTTAGAATGATTCTGGTTAAGTCAAATAAGAAGCAAGGCAGAGAGCAATTAGGGAAGGTAGTTCCTGCCCTTCTGTGGGTCTGAACACAGGAACACACACACACAAGCACACACATATACATGCAAACACATACAAGTAGAATAAGGTGACAGTAAAGATGAGCCATTAGCTGCAGTTTTCTTTCTTTCTCAGAAGTTATTGCCCTGCACTATCTGCTGTCCACTATCTGAAACCTTTACCATAGATACTGAATTTGATTTTATATCATTTGAAACAAGACAATGAATCTAATCCTCACTACACCATCCATCTGGAAGAAAGAATACCAAGGTAATAAGACGTATAAAAATTGATGGATCATTTGTCTGTTCGGAGGTTATCTTCTTGAGTTCTTTATATATTTTGGATATTATCCCTCTACCGGATATGGGATTAGAGAAGTTTTTTTCTCCCATTTTGTATCTTGTTGATTTGTCCTATTGACGGTGACTTTTGCCTTATTGAAGCTTTTTAGTTTCATGAGTTCAATTAACCAATTCTTGATCTTACAGTGTGAGCTATTGGAGTTTTATTTAGAAAATTTCCACCCGTGCCACTGAGTTCCAGGCTCTTTCCCTCTTTCTCTTCTTTTCAGTTCAGTGTATCTGGTTTTATGTTGATCCCACCTGGACATGAGCTTTGAGTACGGTAATAAATATGAGTCTGTTTTCATTTTTCTGCATACGGACCACCAATTACCACAGCACCATTTATTGAAGATGCATTTTCCCTTTGTATGTTTTTTGGCTTCTTTGTCAAAGAATGAGTGTCCATAGGTTTGTGGGTTTATTTCTGGGTCTTCAGTTTTATTCAATTGATAGACCTATCTGTCTCTGTCCCAATACTAGGTGGATTTTATCACTATTTCTCTGCAATACAGCTTAAGGTTAGGAGTGGTGATTTCCCCTAAAAGTTCTGATATTGTTAAGAATTGTATTTTGTATCCTGTTTTTCTTTCCTATATGAAATTAAGAATTCATTGTTCCATTGTTTGTGAAGAACCGTGTTGGAATCTTGAATCTGTAAATTGCTTTTGGTAATATGGTCATTTTTACTAAGTTACTCCCACCAATGAATTAACATGGGAGAATCGTTCCATCTTCTGAAGTTCTTTTCATACAGATCTTTTACTTGCTTGATAACAGTTCCTGGGGAACAGAGCTCAACAAAGGGTTCACAAGAGAAGAATCTCAAATTACTAAGAAGCATTTAAAGAACTGTTCAAAGTCAGTCACTGGGTAAATGCAAATCAAAAACTTGAATTTCTATTTTACACCAATCAGAATGGCTAAGATCAAAACCTAAGGTGAGAGAACATGCTGCTGACGATGTGGAGAAAGAGGAACACTCCTCCATTGTTGGTGGGGTTGCAGACTGGTACAACCATTCTGTAAATCAATCTGGCATTTCCTCGGAAATTGGAAATAGACCTACCTGAAGACCCAGCTATTCCACTATTGAGCATATAGGCAAAATATGCTCCTCCATACCAGAGAAACACATACTGCACAATGTTCATCACAGCCTTATTTGTAATATCCAAGAGCTGGAAACATCCCAGATGTTCCTGTAAAGAAGAATCTGTTGTTATTGAAGATCGTCCCTAGTCTGTGTTGATCTGATAAGATGCATGGGATTATTCCAATCTTCTTGTATCTGTTGAGACCTGTTTTGTGACCGATTATAGTCAATTTTGGAGAAAGTACCATGAAGTGCTAAGACGTAGGTATATTCTTTTACTTTAGGATGAAATGTTCTAAAGATATCTGTTGAATCCATTTAATTATTAACTTCTGTTAGTTTCACTATGTCTCTGTTCTGTTTCTGTTTCTATAATCTGTACATTGATGAGACTGGGGTATTGAAGTCTCCCACTATTATTGTATGAGGATAAGGTGGGCTTTGAGATTTAGCAATGTTTCTTTATGGATGTGATTCCCTTTGCATTTGGAGCACAGATATTCAGAATTGATAATTTGTCTGGGTGGATTTTTCCTTTGATGAGTACGAAGTGTCCTTCTTTATCTTTTTTTTTTGATAACTTTTGGTTGAAAATCTGTTATTTGATATTGAAATGGCTATTCCATTTTAATAATGGCTTGGTTTTTGGGACTATTTGCTTCAAAAATATTTCCCAGCCTTTTACTCTGAGGAAGTGACTGTCTTTTTCACAGAGATGTGTTTCTAGTATGCAGCAAAATGCTGATTCCTGTTTATGTGATCCACTCTTTCAGTCTATATCTTTTTATTGTTGTATTGAGTCCATTGATGTTGAGTGATATTAGGGATCAATGATTGTTGTTTCCTATTATATTTGTTGTTAGAGGTATAATTATGTTTGTGTGGCTATCTTCTTTTGGGTTTGTTGAAAGAAGATTAATTTCTTGCTTTTTTGGGTATAATTTCCCTCCTTATTTCAGGCTTTTCCTTCTGTTATTCTTTGTAGGGTTGGATTTGTAGAAAGACATTGTGTTAATTTCGTTTTGTTATAGAATATCTTGCTTTCCTCATCTATAATAATAGAGAGTTTTGCTGGACATAGTAGCCTGAGTTGGCATTTTGTTCTCAGTATGACATCTGCCCATGATCTTTTATTTTTCTTGGTCTCTGTTAAGAAGTCTGGTATAATTATGATAGGTCTGCCTTTATATGTTACTTGACCATTTTCTTTTACTGCTTTTAATATTATTTCTTTGTTCTGTAAAAGTGACCATTATGTGTCAGGAGGAATTTCTTTTCTGGTCTGGAGTTTTTCTAGACTTCTTTTATATTTATGAGCATCTTTTTCTTTAGGTTAGGGATGTTTTCTTCTATAATTTTGTTGAAGATATTTTCTGGCCCTTTAATTTGGGAATCTTCTTTCCCCTCTATGCCTATTATCCTTAAGTTTGGTCTTCTCATTGTGTCCTGGATATCTTTAATGTTTTGGTTTAGGAGCATTTTACATTTTGCATTTTCTTTGACTGTGGTGTCAATGTTTTCTATGGTATCTTCTTTCCCTGAGATTCTCTCTTCTATCTTTTTATTCTACTCTTGATGTTTATGTCTATGATTCCTGATCTCTTTCCAAGGATTGTATCTTCACAGTTTCCTCCCTTTTTGATTTCTTTATTGTTTCTATTTCTATTTTTAGATCTTAGGTGGTTTTGTTCAATTCCTTCACTTGTTTGGTTGTCTTTCCTGTAATCCCTTAAGGGATTTTTGCATTTCCTTTTGAAAGGCTTCTACCTGCTTACTTATGTTCTCCTTTATTTCTTCAGGGAGTTATTTATGTTTTTCTTAAAATCCACTAACATCATCATGAGATGTGATTTTAAATCAGAATCTTACTTTTCTGGTGTGTTGGGGTATCAATGACTTGCTGTGATGGGAGATCTGTGTTTTGATGACGATGGCCTTGGCTTCTGTTGCTTAGGTTCTTGTACTTTCCTCTCACCATCTGGTTATGTCTGGTGTTAGCTGGTCTTGGGTCTTGCTGTTTCTGACAGTGACCTGAACCTCCTGTAAGCCCGTGTGTCAGCACTCCTGTGAGACTCTCTCGTGGTGGGACTTGGCTACCTAGAGTTGTGGCACGGGGTCAGCTCTGGGTGCAGAAGGAAACTGGAAGGATCCTGCCTCAGACTCCTTCTTGGTTCAAATGTTGTGAGGTTTCTCAGCAGGTCCCTGTGACCCGAAGTGGTGGTCTCACCTGTACTCTCAAGTGCATCAGTACTCCTTCCTTTGATACCATCTCTCTCCTGAAAAAATTAAATTCTTAATAACATTTCCATTAAAATTTTTACATTCATTTCATATTTTAGATTCAATCATTTCTGGACACATTTTCTTAATTTGTTTAATAATTTTAAAATTTAAAGGTACATTTTATTTGTGATTTACATTTGATATCTAGTCATTTATTAATCAGCCTATTCCTATGTCTACTATATGCTGTTTATGTCATTCAGCCTAAGCTAACTGATATTTTATAAACATCTTTATATAATAGAATAATAATACTTTTCAATCACTCCCGTGCAATTCATGTCATTTTATTAATTTAAGGAGTCAAAGAAGATGTGAAAATTTTTAATTACTTTATGATCAGGTATATTTCTTGACACCAAATCATCATGTGAGTAATATGACACATAAAACAACCATTTGTAATGCTGCAAGTTTATGTATAAGGCAAGTGTTTCTTTTATTATAATTTTTACAAAAGTGCATGTGCAGTCATGGGATAGTCATGCAATTTTGTGAGAATGGATTTGTTTCTCTTTTTCTTTGAAATTTATTCAATTAGAAGAAGGTTACTGGGTAGTTCTATGCAATTTATTTGTAAATTTGTGTATAAAAATAAGTATACATGTTTCTTGCTTTCCAGAAGTACACATTCAATATGAAGTGATACAAAAAATAAGTGCTAAGTAATATATGGACATACAGAAATTAAGTCAAATTAGTAAAGAGAATGTTAGATTTAAATAGATTTGAATAATATGTGAGGGTCCAAAGGGATATCAAGAGAATTGGAAAATTAGATGTTTGAATAATTTTCAGTCACTATTCTATTTTATTAAATGCTTTTTTAATGACAGAAAATACTAACCTTGACAAAAGTTCAATAAACACACACACACACACACACACACACAAATATATGTTTTTCATGCTAACATGCATTTTATGAAAATATCAGAATAATTTCTACTTTAAAGGGAGTTAGAACTATCAACTGTAGAGAAAAAGGCAAATGTATTTCCAGAGCATTAAACAAGGGCTACTTCTGTTATTGCATAAGTCTTAGCTGGTGTTGCAAAACTAAACACAATAAGAAAACTATTAAGACTAACACACTTTCTGGCACTATATTTATTATTTAGAGAGGCGAGTTAAAATGTTCAAGTGATTTTCACATTCTACACCATGCTATTATTAATACATTGATAGAGATTTGCATTAATTTTTAATCACTGCAATGCAAACCCTGGACACATTGACTTGTTACCTGTTCAGATCAGTGTGTTTTCAGTACAGCCACACAATGCTCAGTGTTCAAAACTTGAGCCCAAATGATATGTTATTTTAGGCATCTATCCTTGCATACAATATGTTGAAAGTCTTTTGGGAAGATTAAAATAACGTGCTCCTTTGGTCCTTTCTTGGTTTATAGTATTCAGAATTTGGATGGATTCTATTGCCTCCTTGGACCTGCCTTCATGTGACATTATGACTTAGTATGATCACAGGTCTGCTGTGCTCTGAAACAGAATCACCAACCTATCATTCACAATTACAGTGAAACTTTAGCTTAATAGATGAAAACTGGTGTTTTTAAATTTGGATCAAATACCTTGTAAGCTATCATTAGAAGAAGCAAAACCTAATATAAACCGAAGGTATTCTTGTGCTGTGGATGTCGTTACCATCTTTCTAATAAAAGATGTTAAGAAGAATTGAAGGATGCAGGTATCAATTTTAGTAGCTAATTAATGTTAATGATTACTTATTTTCTAGAGAATTGTCTAAGAAATACTGTTCCCTTCGTGGTTGTTATTAGTCATTTCATAATTATTAAAATGTCACTATCCTCCATACTGGCCACTTGCTATTTACAAAAATACAAATTCCCTACAACCTTGGAATATTCACTATTAGGACGCAGGATTAAAAATATAAGAAATGTCAGAAACAGCTATGGACAATACAAAATGTACGTTGTGTTCATTTCTATGACTGATGAGGTATGTTTCATTTCAGTTTTCAATATGACATTAAGTTCAAAAAGAAAACTTTACCTGTTTACTTTTAAAATTATATTTATAATTAACTAAAATATTAAGAGATGCAATATTTTAATAATTAAGATATAAAATGCATGTTACATTAAAGGAAAACTAAAAATATCTACATTAATCATATATGTTACAGCTAAATAAATTATGTTTACGTTTGCATGCAATTATTATTTTGCACAGTTACAAATCTGTATATTATACTAGAGGACTACAACACTATGCTTTCTCAGAAATGCTCTATTCACATTCCTGTGAAGTTTCAACCACCCTATTAAGGTACAAAAAGTACACAAAATCATTGTCTCCCAAGAATACTACAAGGAAATTTAATTACAAATAAAAGCAACCCTAGGCAACTCTGCTCACAATTCTACTACTACTACTACTACTACTACTACTACTACTACTATATTATTATTATTATTATTATTATTATTATTATTATTATTATTATTACAAAGAGACTTTATTTGTTTTCACAATACAGTCTTTTGTTATATTTGGGACAAAAACTTTTTTGTATCTGAGTTTCTGACCTTAGAAATCCCGGATAAAATACTTTTTAGAAATGAGTCTAGAAAACAAATATAATATTTCGTGACCAATACTAGGACATTATTTCTATTATTAAATAGTGAAAGAAATATTAATATATGTTAGAATATAAAATCATGACATAAATTATGTATAACCAAGTTCTAAAATATGTTGATGTTTAAAATATTTTAGTCAAAGCAAAATTCATATCAATTTATGTATCAAGCAAATAGCAAAACATGATTTTTGGTTCTTCTTTATTTTATTTTTCTTGGATATTTTATGTATGTACATTTCAAATTTATCCCCTTTCCATCCTCTCCTATACATGCTCTGCTTTCTCCCTGCTTTGAGGATGCTGCAAAATCCACACCCTGGCATTACAGTACATTGGGGAAACATGCCTTCACAGGACCAAGGGATTTACCTCCTATTGATTCTAGACAATGCCATCCTCTGCTACATATGTGGCTGGAGCCATGGGTCCCTCCATGTGTACTCATTGGTTGGTGGTTTAGTCCCAGGGAGCTCTGGTAGGGTCTGGTTGTTTGATACTCTTGTTCTTCCTGTGGTGTTGCAATCTCCTTCAGCTTCTTCAGTCTTTTCTCTACCTCTTCCATTGGGGTCCCCTTGTTCAGGCCAATGCTTAGATGCAATCCTCATCTGTATCAGTACGGCTCTGGGAGAGCCTCTCAGGAAACACTCATATCTGGGTCTTGTCAGCAAGCACTACTTGGCATCAGGAATTATAACTAGGTTTAGCTGCTGAGAGATGGATCCCCAGGTATGGCACTGTCTGGATGACCTTCTCCTCAGACCCCGCTCCACTCTTTGTCCCTGTATTTCCCCCCATGAGTATTTTGTTCTCCTTTCTAAGGAAGAATGAAGCATCCACACTTTTGTTTTCCTTCTTCTTGAGCTTCATATAATCAATTATTCCTTAGGTATTAGCTTTTGAGCTAATATTCATTTATCAGTGAGTGTATACCACATTTCTTTTTTTTTTTTTTTTTGTGACTGGGTAACCTCACTCAGAATATTTTCTACTTTCATCCATTTGCCTAAGAATTTATGTAGTCCCTGTTTTTAATAGCTGAGAAGTACTCCATTGTATAGAAGTAGCACATTTTCTATATCTACTCCTCTTTTGAAAAACATCTGGGTTCTTTGCAACTTCTGGCTATTATAAATAAGGCTGCTAGAACATAGTAAAGTATGTGTCCTTGTTATATGTTGGAGCAACTTTTGGGTGTATGCCTAGGAGTGGTATGTCTGAGACCTCAGTAGTACTGTTTCCAATTCTCTTAGGAACCTCGAGACTGATTTCCAGTGTAGTTGTACCAGCTTACAATCTCACCAGCAATGCAGGAGTATTACTCTTTTTCCTCATCCTTACCAGCATATGGTGCCACCAGAGTATTTGATCTTAGATATTTTGACTGGTATTCAGTAGAATCTCAGGGTTGTTTGGATTTGTATTTCCCTGATGACTAAGGAAGTTGAACATTTCTTTAGGTGATTTAAAGAACATTTCCTAATCTGTTTGTTGCTGGTTTTTTCCTATTGACAGTGTCCTTTGCCTTACAAAAGCTTGGCAATTTTGTGAGGTCCCATTTAAAATCCTTGATCTTAGAGCATAAGCCATTGGTGTTTTGTTCAGGAAATTTTCTGCTGTGGGTATGTGGTCGAGTCTCTTCCTCACTTTCTCTTCTATTAATTTCAGTGTATCTGATTTTACTTGAAGGTCTTTGATCCACTTGGACTTGACCTTTATACAAGAAGATAAGAAATTGCATTCTTCTACATGCTGAACTCTGTTAAACCAGCACCATTTGTTGAAAATGCTATCTTTTTCCTATTATATAGTTTTAGTGCCTTTCTCAATGACCAAGTGATCATAGGTGTGTGGGTTCATTTCTAGACCTTCAAATCTATTCTATTGATTTACCTGTCTGTCTCTGAAACAGTACCATGCAGTGTTTATGATAATTGCTCTTTAATACTGCTTGGGATCAGGAATAGTGATTCCCCCAGAATTTCTTTTATTGTTGAGAATAGTTTTTGATATCCTGGATTTTCTGTTATTTCAAATGAAGTTACAAATTGTTCTTTATAACTCTATGAAGAACTGACTTTGAATTTTGATGGGAATTGCATTGCAGATGACTTTTGTCAAGATGGCCGTTTTTACTCTATTAATCCTGACAATCAATCAAGAAGCAAAGGAAATCGTTCCATATTCTAGGATCTTCTTTGAATTCTTTCTTAAGTGATTTGAAGTTCTTGTCACTTGATTGGTTAGTGCCACATCAAGGTCTTGTTTAAAACTCAATTTTATTTTATTTTAGAGTGGCTACTCCTGCTTGTTTCTTGAGACTGGTTACTTAGAAATTTTTTTCCTAGCCTTTTACTCTGAGGTTGTGTCTGTCTTTGCCACTGAGGTGCTTTTCCTGTATGCAGCAAAATGCTGGGTCATGTTTACTTATCCATTCTGTTAGTCTATGTCTTTTTATTGGAGAATTGTGTCCATTAATGTTCAGAGATACTAAAGGATTGCAATTGTTTCCTGAGTATTGTTCTTGTTATTGTTGCTGTTGTTGGATGTAAAGATTTCTTGTTCTGAAATTATGGCTTTTTCTCTAAACTTATTACAAAGGATAGGCAATTTTCTTTAGTTCAAATGATCAAAAAATGGCCTTCAATCTGTCTAGTTTTCTTCAACTTGTCTGAAGACTTGGTATTGTGTGACAATTATAGGATTCAGGGAAGGAAAAACAACAGTTCAGCCAGTTCTTTATTCCCTGACTAACAGTTTTCATTTGTGACCTAATTCAGCCATGTATGCTGAGAGAAATTTTACATTTTCTCATTTCACATCTCAAAGTTAAATCTTATATTTGTTTGAAGTGTTGTCAACATCCTTGCCTGTTAAGTTTGAAGATCTGTAAAGCTCGATGACTCTGTGTGTGTGTGTGTGTGTGTGTGTGTGTGTGTGTGTGTGTGTGTAAACATGTATGTGTTGATGTTGACATAACTTCCAGAAAGAGATCTTAATTCATGACACCTTGAAGTGCTTGAAGGAAAATGCTTATGGAATTCAGGAATACATGTAGTTCATTGGAGTAATTTAGTCACTTCATGCAATGTATCATTATATATCTTTCTTATTAAATCTGTTATTTAAATTACTGAAACTCTCATTTAATACATGAGTATTACAACATTCAAAAATTTCTTTCTGACAACCTCAAATAACCATTTGTTTTGGAATGTATATTTTGATATATTTATGTGATTTGAGGCACTGTCATTTTGACAGGTGTTTACCCTGAGCATCATATTCTTGGAGGACCAATTTACTAGGAAGTTTGAATAGAGCGATATAGGAAATTTTTTCCCACTGAATTTGGTTTTGCAAAGAACAGCACGTAGTACATTATCAATACAAAGCATTGAAAAGCAAGTAATTTTTAATGGTCATTTTGAGTCATTTCATCTTTCTGTTGACGGATAAAGATTTTTTTAAAAACAATTACATATATTTTTGATTTTTTAACAAGGAGATTTTTAATGAAGATTCAACTTTTACATTTTAGTTTTTAGTTTTCTAAGATGCAGATGAATAATATTCTTCAAATGTTTCATTGATACCTATGTTAAGTCATGCCATTCATAAAACAATAATATCCATAAGTCGTGTAAATTTTTAGGCATCAAAATTGTATATTAACTTTTTCATGTATAGCAAATTTTCAGAACATCCTTTCACTTTTTTTCAATCTTATAATAAAATCTACAAAGCAATTTGTATATGTTCCTTTGTTCTTTTCCATCTTAAGTTTAAAAATCTACAGGAAATTTTTCACCTGAACTTTCAGCAGATATGCAGATGAGGGTTAATTAATCATCATATATTTTGTATAGTAAAATTTTATTAATTTGCATAATGAAAACAACTTCAGCCTGTTGTGATCCATGAGAAATCAATCAGCTCAAACATTGTTCACTTCCCAGCTTTGGACCAACATTGCTTGGAAATGATAAAGTATTTCCCAGCATCTCACTGTTAATTACAGCGTAGTACATCACTGGAACTCTCATTTGGAAAGTAAAACTCTTTATTGATCTGTATTACATTGCCTGTCATTTGTACCCAACTTACTATAAAAAGAAGCAAACCGTGATTTGTTCAAATTAGGTTTAATTTACGTATTTTGTCAAATATATGTCCATGACACTTTTTTCTGTTCATGTTTTAGAAGGTTTACTATTTCTCATAAATATCAAACCTTGGAATCGGTGTATTGCAATTCTATGTCTCTATCTCTGTCTCTCTGTTTCTCTGTGTCTGTGTCTGTCTCTGTCTCTCTGTCTCTCTGTCTCTCTGTCTCTCTTTGTGTGAGTGTTTGTGTGTATGTTTGTGTGAGTATGTGAAAATATGTTCTGTTCTGCTGGCAGACTGCTTTCAAGGTAGTGTTTCCTCCCCCATGGACATGTAAGTGATAGGACCGTAAATAGAGGTACCGTTCATCCAAATACTAAAGAAGTCAGCTTTCCCTTTCTAGTTGAATGCGAGTCTGATTCAATATCACAGTCTAATTTTCAGACTGCACTTTGAGAGACGTTGAAAGTTTGTCCTGATTCTGGAGTTTGTCCTAGAATCATCTCAGTTCCTCAAAATTATCATGCTGCCACTCAGCTCCTCTCTCTGCCACATCCTGCCTTTTGCAACTGTTTCTTATTCTCTATCCAGAAATAATTCACAGAAAATTTCTGTCTGCATTTCCCCTCAAAGTCTCCTCCTGAAATTCCACATGACAAAAAAAATCAGCTAAATAATATGAACTCTAAGGTGCATATCTTGATGATGTTTTGAATATTCATAAGAGCCTCTGATATATTTGTCTGCCATAAATAAGCACTTTCCAGAAACCCTTGAAGTTGCCTTGTGGAACATCATCTTACTATGAGACTTTATGAATATTTAAACATTTATTTTGTCCCCTATTATGGAAATGTAAGTTACTCTTTGGTATTATTTGTATATAAATACCGTCATTTATTATTATATTTAATAATTTATATTTTTGATTCACTGTAATGGAAGAAATACATAACATAACATAACATAAACATGATGCCTGGAACAAATAATTTTACTTTAATATTATATCAATGCAGAAAATATTATGTGAAACAAAAATAACAAGGGAAATAAACTTATCATATATTCAGTAATTAATAAGAGCTTTAGATAGATAATTTTAAAATTATTTCAAGCATGTCTATTAGTGTCATGGTTGATCAGTTCTTGTTTAGACACCCATATTGTTAAGAATTCCTGGGTGCAGATTTCTGGACATTTCTAGAAAATGCATTTGCACATGAGACATTTTCCTACTCTTATTCTTTCTGCACTGGAGTCCATAACATATCCTAAGCGTTAGGTGTCGCAATTAAGTTGTAAATAAATTGGATGGGTCTGGATAACTCTTAGTCACTTGTACTCTGCATTTTGATCAATTATGGTTTTCTATAAAGTCTCCATCTGCTGCAAAGAGATTTTTTCTCTTTGATGAATCAGAACTACATCTATCTGGAGTAAAAATTTCATGTTTATATTATGGCTTAAGGAACGTGCTGCTTTAACAAAGTCCACAACCTCAGATTTCCTGAAGTCATTGGCTTTTTTTCCAGTAGCAGACATGACTTGCCTCTTCATGAAAGACACCAATAGATTCACTAGTTGAGAAAGAGGAAACATTCATGAGGTCTCAACCTTAGACAATGAACTGTGAAAGTAAAGCCCCAACCAGGTAGCATACACAAGTGGAGATATGGCCTCCAACAAACATACAGCAGAGGACTTCTGAGTCTGGGATCACTCAGAGAAATGCACCTAACTGTCAAGAGACTGGAGACCACAGGGCATTTAGTGGTCTGGTGGGGTGGGGGTGTGTGGGGAAATCCTTGTGGAGACGTGGGGGATGGGGTGGCAGGGAGGAAGTTTTGAATGTGAAGCAGTCAGAAGGTGGACCAGGAGGGGAATAAAATCTGGAGTGTAAAAAATAATTAGAAAAAAATAAAACAAAGTAAAAGTAAAAGAAGAAGGAGGAGGAAGAGGAGGAGGAGGAGGAAAAAGGAGGAGGAGGAGAAAGAAGAAGAAGAAGAAGAAGAAGAAGAAGAAGAAGAAGAAGAAGAAGAAGAAGAAGAAGAAGAAGAAGAAGAAGAAGAAGAAGAAGAAGAAGAAATTCTGAGAATAAAAGGAATAGTCTTTGAGTAGCCTCCAGAGCTTACATGTTGTGCTTACTTCATACAGATGAGCACATCTTTTGCCTAAGTAGAATTCAATTTCATCTAGGGTTGAACACCTTCAATTTTAAGAAGAGTTGTGTGTTCTCCTTAGTTCCAGAGACCAGGCTCATGGCCAGCACAAATGAAACTGCACCATAGCCTTCCAGACATGTCTGTCTTTTAAGAGTTCTCCCAGCAGACTCCAGGAATCTACCCCCAAACTTCAAGAGTAAGAAGTTGTGGTAGAAAAAAAAAGGAATGAGGGTGCTTGAGAAATGGCTCATTGAATGAAAAGTCTGATTACTCTTCTAGAGGGCAGGAGTTCAGTTTCCCATAGCCTATATGGTAGCTCACAACTGTCAATAACTCCAAGATCTGACACCCTTACACAAACATACAAGCAAATAAAACACAAATGCACATAAAGTGAAAGTAGGAACTACATTTTGAAAGAATATAAGAAAGAAAGGAAAAAGGGAAACAATGTGATTATACTTTAATATTAAAAATCTAAATTTAAAAAGTAATAAAATAATTTTAATTGTCATTCATTCTACATTTTATATTTTATTTTATTTATAACTTATTCATTAAAATGTTAAATAAATGCTTCAAAGATAATAATTGTAGATATGAAACTGAGATTAAGGGATTTTAAAATCAAGGACTGTATACATCAACAAGGCTACTTATTAAAAATTATATCAGAAAAGTCATATAGAATATTATGACCAGAAATACAAAAAAAATGGAGGAGAGCTGAGGGAAGACAAATCACAGAAGGAAAATAGAAGAAATTATACCTTAGTGCATTCCTTCTATTTTCTATGGATATAAAATTCAGTAATATTGATCCCATACCTAAAAGGAACCCAGAATCATGTTGACAATAATCGATTAAAGTCAGCAATCCTCACAGATATGAATACAACTGAACTCCTCAGAAATAAATATGTGTTTATTATCAGACAGATATGAAAAACCAACTCTTCTCTTGTTCTTCCGTTTCATCTATACTTCTATGCTTTCCTTCTTCTTATCTTGACCATTCTACCTTTCTTCCTTCAATACATTTTTCAAGATAGTTAAAAGGAAGATGGCACTTTCTCTAACTACATGAATAACTCTTTGATTTTTTTTGAGATCTCCTAATAGACATTTTTTTTATGTTCTACCTTTGTATATTTTATTTTTTATTGGATATTTTTCATTTACATTTCAAATGTTATTTTCTTTCCTGGTTTTCTGTCCATAAGCCCCCTATCACATCGCCCTCCCCTTTTTCTCTAAGGGTATTCCTGCTCCCAAACCACCCCACTTCCCGACTCTCCACCTAGACATTCCCCCCACCTTCCCCTACACTGGAGAGGGGGCGTCCAGCCTTGGGAGAATCAAGGTCTTCTCCTTCCACTGATACCCAACAAGACCATGCGCTGCTACATCTGCAGCTGGAGACACGGGCATGTGTAGTCTTTGGGTAGTAGTTTATTCCCTGGGACTCTGGTTGTTTTGGTAATTGTTGTTCTTATAGGGTTTCAAGTCCCTTCAGCTCCTTGTATCCTTTCTCTAATTCCTCCACCAGGGACCCCATTCTCAGATCAATATTTTGTTGCTAGCATTCTCCTCTGTATTTGTCACACTCTGGTTGAACCTCTCAGGAGAGAGCTTGAGCAGGCTCCTGTCAGCATTCACTTTTTTGCTTCATCAATATTGTCTAGTTTTGGTGGCTGTATTTATATGGGCTGGATCCCCAAGTGGAGCAGGCTTTGAATGGCCATTCATTCAGTCTCCGCTCCAAATTCTGTCTCCATATCCCATCCTATGAATATTTGTGTTCCCCCTTTTAAGAAGGACTGGAGCATCTGCACTTCGGTTGTGCTACTTTTTGAGCTTCCTGTGGTCTGTGGATCATATCTTGAGTAATTTGAGCTTTTGGGCTAATATCCACTTATTAGTGAGTGCATACAATGTGGGTTTTTCTGTGATTGGGTTACCTCACTCAGGGTGCTATTTTCTAGTACATTCCATTTGCTTAAGAATTTCATGAAGTCATTGTTTTTTGATATCTGAGTAATACTCCATTGTTTAGATATACCACTTCTTCTATATCCATTCCTCTGTGGAAGGGCATCTGGGTTCTTTCCAGTTTCTGGCTATTATAAATAAGGTTGCTATGAACATAGTGGACCATGTGTCATTGCTGTATGTTAGAGCATCATTGGGTATATGCCCAGGAGAAGTATATCTGTGTCCTCAGGTAGTGCAATGTCCAATTTTTTTGAGGAAAATCCAGACTAATTTCCAGAGTGGTTGTACGAGTTGGCAATCCCACCAACAAAGTAGGAGTGTTCTTCTTTCTCCTTCTCCACATCCTTGCCAGCATCTGTCCTTATCTTAGTTTTTGACCTTGGTCATTCTAACTGGTGTGAAGTGGAATCTCAGGGTTGTTTTGATTTGCATTTCCCTGATAACTAAAGATGTTGAACACTTCTTTAGATACTTCTCAGGCATTTTTTATTCCTCAGCTGACAATTCATTCTTTAGCTCTGTACCCCAATTTTTAATAGGGTTATTTGGCTCTCTGAAGTCTAACTGTTTGAGTTCTTTGTATATTTTGGATGTTAGACCTCTAAGGTATGTAGGATTGGGAAAGATCTTTTCCCAATCTGTTGGTTGCTGTTTTGTCCTAATGGCAGTGTCCTTTGCCTTACAGAAGCTTTGAAGTTTTAAGATTCCCGATTCTTGATCTTAGAGAATAAGCCATTGGTGTTTTGTTCAGAAAAATTTCCCCAGTGCCCATGTATTTGAGGCTCTTCTCCACTTTCTCTTCTATTAGTTTGAGTGTATCTGGTTTGATGTGGAGGTCTTTGATCCACTTGAACTTAAGCTTTGTACAGGGTGATAAGAATGGATGGATTTGCATTCTTCTACTTGGTGACCTCCAGTTGAAGCAGCAGCATTTGTTAAAAATGCTATCTTTTTTCCACAGGATGGAATAAAGCTCCTTTGTTAAAGATCAAGTGACCATAGGTGAGTGGGTTTATTTATGGGTCTTCAATTTTATTCCATTGATCTATCTGCCTGACTCTGTACAATTTTTATCATTATTGCTCTGTAATACTGCTTTAGGTCAGGGATGGAGATTACCCCGGAAGTTCTTTTATTGTTGAGAATAGTTTTTGCTATCCTGGGTTTTTGTTATTCCAAATGAATTTACAAATTGCTCTTTCTCACTCTATGAAGAATTGAGTTGGAATTTTAATTGGGATTGCATTGAATTTGTAGAATGCTTTTGGCAAAATGGCCAATGTCTTTGTCAAGGTTCCTATTCCTGCACAAATATCATGACCAAGAGACAAGTTAGGGAGGAAAGTGTTTATTCTGCTTATTTCCATGTTCTTGTTCATCAGCAAAGGAATCAGGTCTAGAACTCAAGCAGGTCAGGGAGCAGGAGCCAATGAAAAGGCCATGGGGGGGAGATACTGGCTTGCTTTCCCTGGCTTGCTCAGCTTGCTTTCTTATAGAACCCAAGACCACCAGCCCAGGGACGACACCACCCACAAAGGCCTGGGTCCTCCCCACTTGATCACTAATTGAGAAAATGCCTTACAGCTGGATCTCATGAAGGCATTTCTACAAATGAGGCTTATTTTTCTGTGATAACTCCAGCTTGTGTCAAGTTGACGCACAAAAATAGCCAGTACAGTCATTTTTACTATATTAATCATCTGATTCCATGAGAATGCGAGGTCTTTCCATCTTCTGAGATCTTCTTCAATTTCTTCCTTCAGAGACTTGAAGTTCTTGTACAGATCTTTCACCTGCTTTGTTAGAGACACACCAAAGTATTTTATGCTATTTATGACTATTGTGTATTGCTTCCCTAATTTCTTTGTCACCCTGTTTATACTTTGAGTAGAGGAAGGCTACTCATTTGTTAGAGTTAATTTTATACCCAGCCATTTTGTTGATCTTGTTTATATGGCTTTGTAATTCTCTGGTGGAACTTTTGGGGTCACTTAAGTATACTATCATATCATCTGCAAATAGTGATATTTTGACTTCTTCCTTTCCAATTTTTATACCTTTGACCTCCTTTTGTTGTTTGATTGTAGGACTTTGAGTACTATGTTGAATAAGTAGGGAGAGAGTGGGCATCCTTGTATAATCCCTGATTTTAATGGGATTGCTTCAGGTTTCCCTCCATTTAGTTTGATGTTACCTACTGGTTTACTCTACATTGCTTTTACTATGTTTAGGTATGGGCCTTGAATTTCTGTTCTTTCCAAGACTTTTAACAGGAAGGAGTGTTGATTTATCAAATGCATTCTCAATGAATGTTTTAATTAAATATTCCTGATTTAATAACTATTATACTAACATTTAGTAGCTTAATACAGAAATATTTTATCTTGTTTGTGACTCTACATTTTGATGATGGCTTAGTGTGGAGATTAATCTTCAGGTCAGCAATGAAACCTGAATACATGGAGGAAGGACTGGAAGTTTCAATTCCAAAATGTTTCACTCCTGTGACTGAGAAAAATTACAATCCAGTGTCATGGTGATGGATATATTTAATGACTCATATGTGTTCTCTACATCCTTATTAGTAATATGTCATAAAAGCAAATATTCTAAGAGACAGCAATCAAAAGATTTCTCTTTCTTATGACCTCAAACCAGAAATTGTCACAGCATAACTTCTGGCCCCTTCTCAAGTTGATAGTAAGTAAGAATATTAGGCAGCCTCTGCAAAGAATGTCTCATAATTGTATTATTCATGGGTAAAGGTTAAATAAATTAATTAATATTAAATCACAATAACCTTGGGGCAACAGGAAGATAATTAGTGGAAAACAGATTTGCAGCCAAAATTGACATGTGCCTACCAAGTATGTAAATCACAACCTCTCCCCTCTTCTCTCCTGCTCGCATTCCTTCGCTTTGCAATGGTGGTACAAAATTTATGAACCTAACCAACAAATATCTGATTGAACTCATGGCCCACTCTATGCGATGAAACCCATTCCTGACATTTTTTCAATAACCAAGTGCCTGAGACTAAAGTGGCCACAGAAACAAGAGTGAAACAAAAAAATTCAATTTTTAAAATTTTAGAGAATTAAACAAAAAGCAGCCTAAATTTTATGGAAATTATTCTTCACTTATTTTTACTTATCTTCAATTTTTTGTCAGTTACTTCATAATCAAGTACTGGTAATTTGATTATACAAGGCCTCTCCAGATTATCTACCAAATTGCTTACTACTTACTCAACGTTGTATTTTCTTATTGTTTTCTAAATGGAGCTGCCCATATAATATTGGATGGACGGACTTTCATTTGAACAAGGTCAACAAAATATAACCCGATCTCTTTAAGGAAGTCAGGAGAAACATCTCTCTTCAGATATCAATAGATAATTACTCATACTTAGGGGTTGGACCTAGGGCCCATTCACTTTTTGTGCTAGGATTAGGTGTCGAGGAGCTTGTACATGGGTTGTGCATGCTGACTCAAATGCTTGCCAATCATACGGGCATCTGCTATGTTTTGTCAAGAAACAAAATAAACAAAGAAACATACACATACATATAAACACACACATACATACACTAAACAAAACAAACACACAGATACACACACACAAATATAACAAATCCAACATTTTCTTGGAGTGGTCCACCATATCTGGGTCTTACAACCTTTCTAACCCCTTTTCCATAACAATCCACGAGCTTTGAGAGAAGGGTTTTTGGTGGATATGTCCATTTTAGAGAGGAGATTTTTATATACAATTTTAATCTTTATATCTCAACCACCTGTGTGTATCTGTTTCAGTTGTCATATATTTCAGATAGAAGGTTATCTGTTGAAAGCTGAGAGATATATGAGAACTACTTTCATTCATTAGGAGTCAATTCAATACCACGTTCATTTAAGACAATAGTAGAATTAGATTCTCTTTAAACTTTAACCTGTCTAGCTACAAGATCATGTGCCAGATATGAATTTTAACTTGTTGAGTAGACCATATGTCCAGTCAGAAAAGTGTTAGCTACTCCCATCAGATACATGCCACTGTTAAATTAGTTGACAGGTTTTGTTAGTCTGGTCATTATGTTAGCTTATATTGTTCACAGTTTGTAAACATATTTATTACATTATCTTTCAGTAGTGTGCCTAGCATCATCTAGCAATGTGAAGGCTAACCACTGGGGATGAAGTTATCAGATAAGTAAGAGCTTGATTTCTCTGACATCTATTCCCCAAGAAATTATCATCAATATGTTCTTCCATTTCTCCTTTAATTGTTTTTAACTTACTCACTTTATATCCCACCCACTGCCCCCTTCCTGGTCACCCCTTCCCACAATCCTTTCCACAGTCCACCTTCTCATCTTATCTGAGCAAATGGGAGCCCCCTCATATCCTTCCACCCTGGTATGTCCAAATCTCTTCCAAAGTAGGTGTCCTCTTCTTATTCATGCCAGACAAGGTAGCCAAGTGGGAAGAACTTATCTACATATAAGCAGCAGCTTTTAGGATAGTTGTAGGGGCCCTAATGAAGACCAAGCTGCACATCTGCAACATATGATTGGGGAGGCCTAGGTCCAGCAGGTATATGTTCTTTGATTGATGGTTTAGACTCTGAGAGCCCCAAGGGTCCAGATTATTTTACCCTGTTAGTTGTCCCTGTGGAGGTCCTACCCCTTTGTGTCCATAATCCTAAATCTATTTTTCCATAAGAGTCCCTAAGTTTGACTATGGGTGTCTGTATCTATCTGAGTCATGGCAGGCTGGGGCCTTTCATGGACAGCATACTCTTGTCTACAAGTGTAGCAGAATAACATTAATAGTGTTAGAGATTGGTGCTTGCCAATGGGATGTGTCTCAAGTTGGGCCAGTTATTGGTTGGCCATTCTCTCAGTCTCTGCTCCATCCCCCATCTCTGCATTTCTTGTAGACAGGATAAATTTTGGGTTGAAAGTTTTATGAGTGGGTTGGTGTCTCAATTGCTTCTCTGGAGTTCCTGCCTGACTTCAGGAGCTGGACACTATGGGTACATTCCTATGTGCAAAGACACATACATGTTTATAAGTGTCTGTGGACATCAATGTGCATATACATGAAAGCTCAAGCTTGATGTTAGGATTTTTATTTAATCACTTTCCACATTATTTGTTAAACCAATCTACAGCTCATTGACATGGCAACATTTCAAAGCAGTTTTCTTTGGACAGTTCCTTTATGAAGTTTAAATTGTAGAAGAACTGCCATACATAGAATTTATGTGAAATTATCAGTTCTGAACTTTGGATTTATTGGAAGGTAATATAACTTAATATAAATAGGGACTTAGTCCTGATTGGCCATGTAAAAGACAGAATGACATGATTTCTGACCCTGGAATAAAGCCATCAGGGTGTGGGTTTCCATGAGTGTGCATAGTGTTGCTGTGGGTATAAGAATTATATATAAGGCACTGTAACCTTCAGGACTACCATTAAGGCTGTGGGAAACAACTCTGAAAACATGGGTTGAAAAATATTTGATTTCTCAACTATGAAGAATATAAGGATGCAATATAAATAATATAAGGAGTTTCATACATCTATAGGAGCAGAGGTATCCGCTATATGAGTCAGCTCATCATAAAGATACTAAGGAAGAAGATAAAGAAATTTAGGAAGTACTATTTACAGGGCAAAATCTCACCTAGATAAGCATTTTTGTTCATGCTTGTAGAGTCAGGCAGATTCCTGAGTTCAAGGTAAGCTTGGGACAGAGGAAGATTAGGTTCTGACCCAGGCATGGTAGGACCAATAATTTCATAGCAGGATTCTATCCAGCTTTCTTATTGTCTGTGCTCTCTCTCTCTCTCTCTCTCTCTCTCTCTCTCTCTCTCTCTCTCTGGCATTATGGGATGCTGATTCAGGGGATAAACAAAAAGAGACCCTGTGGTTATGACTGAATACATAAAAGACTGCATATTTTATCTGCACGAGATGAGCTATTTAGAGAAATTTTAAAACTGTAAGAAACTCTACAGAACACAGAAAGAGCAGCCTGGATAGCAGAACATGGCATATCAATTAGAAACCCATGATTTGATTTGAGTTGTTTGTTTTACTGTGTTGTTCCCAGACACACTTTCTCTCAGAACTCCTCTCCAAACCAAGGCTAGTCCTTGGTAAATTGGGATGCTAGACCAGGATGTGTGATGTGGTACATGCATTCCAGGGAAGCATGTGCTATATACCTAGACCTTGTCTTAAATAAACAAACCTTCAATGGAGCAGGTAAGATTATAGGAAAGTTTTTTCCCTTATTCTTAATCAATAAAGGACATGAACAAATTTTGCTGACTATTAACATTTAACTATTTTAAGTGTCCTTTTACATTTGTTCTTTCAACTATTAGCAGCCCTGTAAATAGGACATATATGGCATAATTTCAATTCCAGGAGGTCAAAGAATATTGGTTAAAATAATGCACTTTATTTTCAGAAGACACAAGTTCTTCTTTCTACCAGCCTAGAGAAAGCAAATACAATAACTATACTTTAGATGATATGTCTTCATTTATGTTTCTTTTTACAGAAAACTAGCCACATTCAGAGTAACCTGACCAGAGATTCCATTTGGCAATCATTTTATCTGACATATTTTATGTATTTGTAAAGTTACAATTTTAGAAATCTGAAGTAGAAATTTCTGGTTTCTTTTGAAATTTAGGTGTGTCATGTGCGATGCCTTTCTGGAAGATGCCTTGTAAAATAATGTTTTGCTAAAACATATGACTATATTAGGGCATGTTTTGCTGAAGCAGATGCCCGAGAGAATGTTTTTCTCAAGAAGTCATACCTCTCTTGGGCATATACCCAAAAGATGCCTCAACATATAAAAGAGACACGTGCTCCACTATGTTCATCGCAGCCTTATTTATAATAGCCAGAAACTGGAAAGAACCCAGATGCCCTTCAACAGAGGAATGGATACAGAAAATGTGGTACATCTACACAATGGAATATTACTCAGCTATCAAAAACAACGAGTTTATGAAATTCGTAGGCAAATGGTTGGAACTGGAAAATATCATCCTGAGTGAGCTAACCCACTCACAGAAAGACATACATGGTATGCACTCATTGATAAGTGGCTATTAGCCCAAATGCTTGAATTACCCTAGATCCCTAGAACAAAGGAAACTCAAGACGGATGATCAAAATGTGAATGCTTCACTCCTTCTTTAAATGAGGAAAAAGAATACCCTTGGCAGGGAAGGGAGAGGCAAAGATTAAAACAGAGACTGAAGGAACACCCATTCAGAGCCTGCCCCACAGGTGGCCCATACATATACAGCCACCCAATTAGACAAGATGGATGAAGCAAAGAAGTGCAGACCGACAGGAGCCGGATGTAGATCGCTCCTGAGAGACACAGCCAGAATACAGCAAATATAGAGGCGAATGCCAGCAGCAAACCACTGAACTGAGAATAGGTCCCCCGTTGAAGGAATCAGAGAAAGAACTGGAAGAGCTTGAAGGTGCTCGAGACCCCAAAAGTACAACAATGTCAAGCAACCAGAGCTTCCAGGGACTAAGCCACTACCTAAAGACTATACATGGACTGACCCTGGACTCTGTCCCCATAGGTAGCAATGAATATCCTAGTAAGAGCACCAGTGGAAGGGGAAGCCCTGGGTCCTGCTAAGACTGAACCCCCAGTGAACTAGACTATGCTGGGAGGGTGGCAATGGGGGGAGGTTTGGGAGGGGAACACCCATAAGGAAGGGGAGGGGGGAGGGTGATGTTTGTCCGGAAACCGGGAAAGGGAATAACACTTGAAATGTATATAAGAAATACTCAAGTTAATAAAAAAAATAAAATAAAATAAAATAAAATAAAAAAAAGAAATCTGAAGTAGAAATTTCTGGTTTCTTTTGAAATTTAGGTGTGTCATGTGCGATGCCTTTCTGGAAGATGCCTTGTAAAATAATGTTTTGCTAAAACATATGACTATATTAGGGCATGTTTTGCTGAAGCAGATGCCCGAGAGAATGTTTTTCTCAAGAAGTCATATGAGAGGACGTATAGTGTTCTGCTGGAGCAGACACCTTAGAAAGTGAGTGATGTTTAGAAAGAATGCAAATATAACCTTATGGACAGTGAGAGGGTGCTCTTGCTTTGATTCACCATGCAATGATTTGCTGGTCTTGTCATAAATTTTTAGAGGGAAGCACAACAAAGATCTGCTACTGGTATTCTGTCTGCTTCTTGCTGCTTCTGAGGAGTTGGGCAGATTAGGTTGAGCCTCAAGTTTTCTTCTGGATTTAACCACTGCTACTGATCCTTGTTTGGTGTTGGATTGGACTGGATTGCCACTTCTGGTTCCTGTTTGATGTTTTGGACTGGATTACTGATATCCTGAGCACAGACTGGTATTACTCCCAAGAACTACTTCTAAGGACGGTCCCCATCCCTTGTCGTATTAACCACCTTTCTTCTATACCTTTAGTCAATGGGCTAGAAGGAAGATATGAGAGTATAAGAATACTTACTAAAATAAGTAGATTTTGAATAATCTAAGACTATACTACCCTATGTTTCCTAGACTCTGTAAAGACTTAATCTTTTTATTAATATGAAATACTAAGAACAGTACTGGTATTCAAACATAGAGCAGTAAAATTAGAGAGAAGCATTTAACACATATAGCATTGGACACTGAAACCAGGTTTCTGGGTTTAAACTTCAGATACAGCATGAGGTACTTATATATTTCATGTTAGTCAATTCAGTTAGAATTTCTAAATGGAGCTTAGTCCTACTCGCAGAAAATGTGGGTTATTTGCCATCTCAAAATTATATACCCTAACACTCAAAAGATATTTTGTTATTGCCAGTTGGTCTCTCAAACTCTTACATAACTTGCTATCTCAGCATATTGAGTGGGAGTCTATTTGATCTTTGAAGATGTACTCTCTTAATAAGACAAGTTTCTTTTTCCTTTGTTCTTATTTTTTTAAAGACATTAAAGGAGGGCTACTTTTGAACAGCATGAAAAGGACCCCTAAAAAGTAAGTCCAAAGTGACAGGTTTGAAAGATCATATAATGTAAGGTTAATATTAGACATTACAATCTTCATAAAGTGTCAGAAGTGGCTTGGCAGTCTTCAGTGCTGGTCTGGCTGTTCATTGGATAAAACATGTAGTCATTATTTTGGATGGAGAGAACAGGGCTATAACAAACACTTTTCCTGGGGCGAAGAATTCATAAGTCCACATCTGGAGTGCATCTGCAGGGTCTGCTTCTTATTGACCATCCTGCTAATTATTTGTATACCTCAAAACAATACTATTTTTGCCTTTATAATTATGCCAGCTGTGAATTTCTCTAAATATTCATGGCAGCTTGGCTTTTATCAGAGTAATTTTAACAGACTTACAATCTAATATAGACAGGAGCAAAGGAATATGGTCTCCTTACACTCTTACAATATTTGGTTATTTGGAAAGCATGGGTGGACCAGGAGGGGAATAAAACCTGAAGTGTATAAAAAGAAAAAAAAAGAAATAATAAAGAAATCATTTTTACGGGTTCTTTCTTGTGGAATAAAGTCATAAGCAAGCCAAGTTACATTTGTATGTATGATTTAAATACCAAAAGCATACACATAAACACAATGGAGACACATATATGTCAATTGTTTAGTGGTTTAGAACAAGTGGACAGTTATACGGAGCAAGTAATGGTAAAGCCTTGCTGCTAAATCAGCTTAGCAAGCCCTAAAATAATTTACAATTATTCTGATGAAGCTGAAATAAAATATCCAAATCTTACGTACTGGCACACAAATTTTAACTACAAAGCATGTTTTACACACTTGTGAGTATGTATGTGATGGTGGCATACTTGGAACTTGAAATTTTTTACCATCATCAGAACTGTGCCTCTGCCAGGCTTACCACATCTCTGTCATTCTACCCTCTGAACTTTATTCTACACACAAGTCCCATTGGCTCTAAAATACTAGGACAAGTCATTGATGTTAAGAAATAAAGGAAAGATGACTGCCTGTGGGCACATTCACATTTCTAGCAATAAAATCATTCAGTGTTATGACAGCAACATTAATGTCCTAAGCATCTACTCACTATTACTTATCCAGTTCCATAGGAAGACTATCTTGTTTACTTCTTGATAAAAGAGATTATTCATGTCCCTAAAAAGCAAGAGATACTTGACTGTCTTTAGCTTTATCATACAGTTTCTTTTATTTGTATTAAGAAGGTTTTCTTTTCTTTTTTTTTTTTTTTTTTTTGGTTTGTTTGTTTTTTTCTTTTTTTTTTTTTTTTCTATTTCCAGTCATGGTAACAATTGCACTTAGAATTTTTTTTAAAGGAAAGCTCCTTTCCATGAAGTTTAATCAATGCAAAGTATCAATGCAAAATAGAAAATAATAGGCTCAATGATTGCTTTTAAATATTTAGAAAAATTATTATATCTAAAATAAATGAATAATATAATTTTCAAATAAAATTTACCTGTTGGAAAATATTCAATCTTCTCAAACCAGGACTGATGTTACTCGTTAATTGTGGCAAGGCCCTTCCCCTAATGAATAAAGATTTCAAGGGACCAATCACAGGGCAGGGAGTAGGCGGGACTTCCAGGTGGGGAGGAGAAAGAAAGGAGGAGATAAGGGATTTGATGCTTTTTAGACAGGGAAAGATTTTGAGGACAAGATGTAAAGAACTAGAGGTCCCAGTTGCATGGCAGATCCAATCTGCCACCCGAGGATTTATTTTAGTATAGCTTACTCTTTAAGATGTTAGTAGTTGCGACCAGCAATTGAGTTACCTATTAATTCTAAACTAAGTTTGTGTGGTGTTTTCCTTCATGTTGCGACTCAACTGAGTTCCAGAGAAAAGCTAAGGAGGCAAGGCACCCCAGCCATCCACAGAATTTGATGTGTGGGGCCGGCATGGTAGAGACCCGCCATGGGAACTTAGAGAGTCCGGGGAGAGATTTTAGAGTAAAGGGTCAGAGAGTCTGTAGAGATAAGAGTACCCTGCAGGTGCCATGTGGCCCGCCCGCTGGTATCTGGCATAGGGTGGGATGGTGTATCTTTTTTTATTATTCAACACCTTCCATCCTATTTTATTCACATACTCCTGTGAGAAGCCTCGACTTCCTTTCCACTGACAGAGGAACTAATGATCATTATAAAGACTACCGTTGTCGTGCAAGTAAAAAGTTCAGCTGCTTTGCCTGACTTATTTTAGATAAATTTCTTCTATGTTTTTATATTTATGTTCCTTCCTTTTACTCTCGCTTTTGACTGTTAGGATAATAATAAAACAATTATAGATTAATATGCCAAAGATCATATTGAATATGAATATGAAGAATAACAATATTCCTCATTTATCATCTGTACAAGAGATATGTGAGGAAATATCTAACTGACAGCCGGTAAAGCTTTTCTTGCCTTCAAACTCATGGCACAATTCTAACAGTTGCAGATTTCCCAGATGCATATGGATGCTGACTGTGCGAGCTGACATGCTGTTCTTAGCAAAATGCAATGTGTTCAATCAAGCTGGTAAAGCTCGAGTCCATAAATTTATCATGCAAATGTTAGCAATGAAAAAGCCTTCCCAAATGAGTCTCATGTACAAGTCTACATTTGGCTCCTATTCACAGTCATATATATATATATATATATATATATATATATATATATATATATATATATATATATCCAGTAGCACAGCTGACCCCCACAACACAGTGGGCAGTTTTCTCAAAGCTATGAAAACCATTGAGAATATTTATTTGAAAAGGAAAATTATAGCAAAAGATACTCCATTTATAAAATGAGACCTCTCATGCCGATAAAGATTTTTCTTCTTTCCTATTTGCTGTTCCACTGGGATATGATGTTCTACGATGACCCTTAGTGCTCTTGTATACTGGTTGTAGGTAACATGTACAAAACTCCAGATTTTACTGAACTATAACATTAAAAAGACAAAAATCTCAAATATAACAGCAAATTTGACTTGTGAACAATGACTCTGACATATTCCAAAATAAATCCCATCATAGTTCTTGCAAAATTCAAAAGGACTAATACCAGATATCATAGAGTAAAGAAGTCCTCTATTTTGCCATTGTATTCCTAGAAAAAAAATACCATTGACTACAGTTATTGATTTGGCCAAAGCGACATAGAGTATATTAAACGATCAGTGAGTATAGAATACATTATGACAGTATGTCTCCAGTTCCTTCAAAAGCATATATTAAAGTTGGTGAGAGATGATGAAATCATTAGTTGTTCTATTTTTTGTTGCTATTAAGAATATGTACCTGAGCAGGATATAAAGATAATAAGTAAAACATACACAAAATTAAATTAAGAAAATGAACATGTACTTTCATTAAAAATAACTACTTTTGAGAATCTCCTGTTTCATGTTTTCATAATATCACTTATCCCACTACTGTTCACATTTACAACTATCCTTTCATAGCCTGTGCTGTAGTCTTACTTTGCTATACAGATCCAGATATTTAGGTGAACTACGGCAATAAGGATTCACTCATCTCAGATTGTCTTTAAGACCACTGCATTTCTGGCCATTTAGGGTTATCACAAGCTGGAAGAAGGAGTTGCGTGACTTTCCTCTCTCCAGCAATCTAAGTCTACTTCTCCATGAGTTCACGTAATAGCTGCCAAGATCTTTCAGCTTGGAAATTGGAGATACTTAATTCTTGAGCACATGGCTAACATTAGCATTTTAACTTGGCGTGGAACTCAGTCTCAGGGAGAAACAGCTGTTTTGAAAAACATTGGGAAATGATCATTAAAAAGTTTAAAATAAGCAAAAATTTCAGTTCTGCTTTGTCATTGTAGTGTGTGAAATGTTGATCCCTGCCCAAACCTACCTAGTTCATTTTATTACATAATGTAATAAATATTATGTACAAATTGAAATCACATACACACACCCACCATGTACACACGAACACACACACATACACACACACACACACACACACACACACATGCACACACACTGAACACTATATTGTTAAAAGAACGATGTATCTTGTAAACAATAATTTTCACATTTTTTTTGCAACTCATTCTGTGTGTTTCTCCAGGGCAAACTCATGTCCTAGTTGAAATATAGTTCTGTAGTGTTTGTCCCATCTTTTCCTATCACAGAACATTGACTTAGAATAATTTATTACATTAGCACTTCCCCATGAAGCAAACAAGTCAGGAAATATTATTTAATTAATTAAATTTGGCAGAATTCACTGGGATGAATGCATTCTGTTTCCACTTTCTTCTACTGCTTGTAACATGGTTTTCTCTCATTTTCTCCATTCTCACTTTCTTTTAACTCAGCTATAATTTTTATTTTAAAATGACAAGTAAACTTCAGTCCTATAATATAAATCATCCAATCCAGTAATGAAGAAATAAACTTTGAAATAAGGAGATACACTTGTGTTTCATTTGATATAAACTACGTTGCTGTAAAAAATTTCTGTTAACTCTGAAACGTGATCTCACATAGTTGAGCTCTCTAACTCTTAGAGTCATTTCCATTTACTATGTATATAATATATGATTATATAAAATGCACACCTTAATATACTTGTTAATATACTTGTGAATATGTGTCTACACTAATCTTTTTAATATTATTTTTCAAAGCTAAGACTATGCTACAAGATAATAAATCTGCATTTTCTAACCTCAGTTATTTCATTTTCCATTTTAGCTCTGAGCTTTTTAAATGCAAACCAAGCTATGCTTCGTTAACAGTACAATACCTCAGACATTACTCTCCATGCTTTACTCAACATTCATAGGAAAAAGTAATTTTGTCTCAGAAATCAGCACAAATCTATAACCTCAGAGTATACATGCTATCTGTGAAATATCCAAAATTAAATTAATAAACATCTTTTTAAAAGACATTTTATTATTTGCAGTGAATCTACAATGTACACTTGAGATACTTATTTTAAATAAACAGAGTTCTCTGTTTACAGTCTTTTAATACACATTTGTTATAATTTTGTATGGTAAATTATAAAAGAGCAGTGGATTTTTAAAAGCTTTTTACTGATTCCTCGTGAATTTCATGTCATGCATCCTAACCCCACTCTCATTCCTCCATATCTCCTCTCCACCCTTACAACCTCCAGCCCAAAAGACAACAGTAACAGCAAACAAAAGGAAAAACATAAAAAATACAGTCTAATAAGAATAAGATCAATTTGGAAGCTGCAGTGTGTCTTGGAGTGTCACACAGTATATATTTTGATGAAACAGCTTTATTTGCAAATAAATGTTCATTGCAACAAGTCATTGGTATGATTTGAAGCCTCTGGCTTTTGTTATGCTATCAATAATGGATCCTCGTGGGGCTCCTTTCTGATATTGTGTTGTTGCCTTGTGTCATAAATTACCTGTAGCATTGGTTATACTGGACTGGCCCTTCATATGGACTGAACTCCAGCAGTTCATAGATGGGGTAGATATTGAGATTGCCAAACCCAAATCCCGGGTTCTGGGCTTGGATGGTGGCTGTGTTGTTCAGCCTGCCAGCTCTTCGGCACCTGCACCACCATGGCCAGATCTCCTGCTTTACCCAGGAAAGGGGTGTGGCCTGCTCCAGTATTGCCCTAGCTAGGGGCTCTCAACTCCCTCCACCAGGGCCAGCTCAACTCTTAAGGGGCTGGTGGGTGAATAGGGGTATGGTACGGGCGTAGAAGGCAGGAGACATCTCTCTTAAGCCCGTCGCACAGTAGATGAGGAGCAGGGCACGGTATACTGCTCTCATAACTTGTGTCCTGCTCTACCACACTGCCCAGGAAAGAGGCAGCGCTGGTTCTCTCTAGTACAGCAGCTTTATATGAATGGGGCCAACACTGTAGACCTCAGATACGGAGATTGTACCAGGAGACAGCCGAGACATGGGATGTCTGAATGGCATTGTGTGGTAACATGGGCCACGGATATCATCCTAGACCTCTGCTGCTGCAGAAACACAAATCCAGGCATGACCCTCAGACACATCGCATGCTGGGAACGCACCATGGCTTCAGGTGACAGTGTATGCTACGCACATCACTGTGACCCTCACCACCCTGATTTCTTCCATTCTGCCTCTTTTCGTACTGCACTCACCATTCATGTCTCTTTCTCTCCCATCTCTCCACCACCTACTTGCTGACTGTAGTCACTCTTCTACTGGCCTCTGGGTGATTTTCATGCTGCATGGTCTCTGGCATGTATCTGAGGTCAAAGAGCAAAGTTTTAACTTTGGGCCACCATAAGTTAACAATAGATGATTGATTTAATGCAATGACAAGTTTTAAATATTTTGAATTTATAAGCAACTGTTTGTGGTGTGTGTGTGTGTGTGTGTGAGAGAGAGAGAGAGAGAGAGAGAGAGAGAGAGAGAGAGAGAGAGCAAGCATGCGTGCTCATGCACAAGCACACACATGCACCATTCACTATTTGTTACTGATATTTTGAAGCAATGTCTTCAACGGGTATTAAACATTTGAAATGAGCTAATCTGGCCGGACAGTGTAAATCAGGAATGTTCCCATTTTTGTCTCTCCAGCCTTGAAATTTCAAGGATGTATCAGCAGTCTGGCTATTTTTTTTTTGATGGATGTGTAGTTCAACCTCCTTTCCTTTATTGACAGCGGTTATTTTTTTTTCTGAAATCATTTTTATATTCCCATTGATTTTGAACATTTTATTTTAAACCAAATAAAACATAAAGACAGAATTAAATATTCTAAAAGTTTAAATATTAACTTTAAACATTTTGACTGATATTTTTACGAGAATATAATTAGAATTATTCAGTTTGGCCTCTGGCTACCTGTTGTCTTTGCTCATTGCTTCCTACCTTCTGGCTTGGTGCTCATACCAAGAAAGCTATAAGAAGCATGAATTAGGGAGTCTGTTCTTCCCTCGTCCTGTTCCTAAAAACCCCTTGTTATCCCAAGGAGATCATGGTTCCTGCACTCCTGGTGCCTTGATTAGAATCATACTGTCCAATTCTATCTCCTCTAGAAGTCCTCTGAATGTCACCTTTGTAAAAAATGGGCCACCATATATCGTCGCTGTTAATAAAGCCCCTAATGTATCAATTCAGTATATTTAGACCTTCAAAAATGTACAATTTCATCATTTTTAGCTCTTTTGACTCAAATGAAATTTCAGTACATAGGTTCATACTTACAAAGTTATAGCATTTCTTTTAGTCTCATATGTCTCAGAAGCAGAACTTTACTAAGCAGCCCTTTAAAATAACATTTCCTTCAACACTTCAGCTCCTGTGTACGTTTTATAGTTATTTTTTTAAATATACAGATAATATCAAAAAATTAAAATATTGGTTAAAAATAAGCTGTTCTTCCTTTTTCTGTATTAAAGCACACTTTAAATGGGTTGTAATTTTTTTTAGTATTTTGTGTACAGAATACATATAATAACTGTTTTGCCCTTTACCTGACATTACCAAGAACAGTAATCCATAATACATTATTAATTGAAAATCAACTTACATTTTAATGCAATGAACAGATTTTTAAGTTTAAGTTTCACCCAAGTTATCAAAAGGTTTCAATTATAGGAATATTTTGTGATTCATGTTTTGCTTAAAATTATAAATAATTTGGTTATTTTTTAAAAAACTGTACATAAATATTGATAATATGGAATGTACACATGAATTTCATTTTTCTATCTATTCACAATGAAAACATAGGATCCAATTAATTTCATGAGTTAATATCATGAGATGGGTCGAGATAGAACAAATGGCACATCTTTGTTGTGAGCATATAGAAGAATCTCATAGTCTGATATATTAATATGACACAAGAGAGATCTCAATAGACTCTGAACTCCACATTCATGGTTGTGGAGCAAGCTCCCTCAATAGATGAGCCCCCTCTTTAGTCTGTTATTTAAATATTTCAAGAAATCAGCTCATGCTAGTTGGGGTTCACAAGCTAGGAAGTATGAGCTTGTAGACTTGCATCCTTCCCCAGGACCTCAAGGTATTCCCTTAATGCCTTCATCTGATTGCGTAATTCCCATAACACTCTCTTCTGAGATCCAGTTGCACGTGCACAATCATTCATACAACACGTATATATACATGTATGTACATATCTGAACACACATATACACAAATATATAAGAATTTCCCAAAATGTTTACATATATTTTCATCTGTAAATTATGCAAAAATCGATATATATATATATATATATATAGTGTGTGTGTGATATTTGAATGTTAAATATATTTGCATGCATTTACATCCTTGCATACAGGCTGTATGTGTATATACAATACAATTTACATGTACTTCATAGACGTCATTTGTAATATGTAAATATACTTATAAAATATTTGTGTAAAATATAGGTTCTATTCCTGGAGGATGGGGTTAGAGGGAAGAGCCAATAGTCCACAAATCATCTCAAAGGGAGCCACATACCCACGAATTCAGTTTTACTTGAAATACAAAGGAAATAATCACGATGACTCTATAGACTATTATTAATTTATATATACATTTCCATATATGTGTGTTAGCATGTGAATGTAATCACTACTTTAAATAAATTGCTTATGTTGCCTCAATTACTTACATGAGAGTTTTCTTATTATTTTACAAAACTTAGAATTAGTGTTAATTATGGAAGCAAATGTTAATGTTTTAAGTAATGAAAATACAGGACATTTCTATCATATTGACTTTGATAGTATTGAAATATCACAAACAAAATACTGTGCTATAAAATATCATAAAATAACTTGGTATAAAACTTTTAGAATACTAACTCCATGATAACTTACGTTAATAAGCCCAGATACACTCAGTGTTTAAGAAAACTAAAATCATCAAACTATGTTTAATTCATATTATATTATATATTATGTTGTACATCTATAAAATAGGCAAGTTTAATCAAATTTTTAATCTATAAATTTTCTATAGTTTTGTTAAAACAGAGACAGCATGTACCATTGTTGTGATATATTTCTGCAAAATAAATTGTTTATAATAGATCCCTTACCCTGAAAATAATATTTCCTAAAGTGTAAAAAAATACAATAATTTTAATGATAACATATCTATGTTTAATTTAGGATCTCCTTACTAAAATCAGTTTCTACAACTCAATTGAAATATTTAATCTTTGCTGTAAATTGACCTTAGTGAATTCTATCAGAAGTATATCATGAATTCACATTTAATAGTTGAGCCTGCATGTAAAACAAATGACTTTTATTGTATAAAACAATTAATTTCTCTTCACAGATATTTATGTATGAAATTAAATATTTCATACATTCATTAATTTTGTAATTTTAGAAATAAGCTACTTTGATGTGCACTAATCAACTTTTCCATTTGTGTGAAAGCTAATTCTTTAATGGACAGTAATAATTTCCTCTCTGTAATGAGTCATCAAGCATGCACTGCATATTAATAACTTAAAATAGGCCTTTTATTTTCATCATGGTCAACAATATTGTATTGTGTCTCTGCATAAAATTTATTTCTATTGAATTAGTTATATAAGTCCTTCACTTTAAGTAGGTTATTAAATATTAACATAATTTTGACCTTTAAAAGGCCAGCCATCTTTCCTTGAAGTGATGTGCTTCTGGAAGTGTTCTTCTTGGTGATTTTGTAATTCTCAATAAAATCCTGACAAAGTAACAGAAATTCAATGAATTTCTTTTGATGGACATGCAATATAACATATATAATGGCATTTGTATATGAATGCAATAAAAAAGAAATTTACTGTATTTTAAAGCATGATTCATATATATGTTTCACATAAGATATTTTATATTTCTATGTTTGAAAATTCTCAGAGTTGAAATAGAAAATTTTATTTTAAAACTTTTGATATAATTTTATACTAATACTTTTATTAAAAAGTCAATTAAAATAATTTTTAAAAAATCAAAAATACTGTTTATATGATATAAAATATTCTTAAACAAGAAATAAATTATATACTAAATAAATTCAAGTTAATATGAGCATATAGATTAAATATAATTTCACTCTTTTAAGATACATTTTGTGTGAAATAACTATATGATAAACAGATAATATTAATGAAGTGTATACACACATACATATATATGTCAAAGGCCTCAATTTAAATAATTTAAAGAGGAAATATTGACAATACCTTATGCAATATAGATGTACAAAAAGACTATGTCTATAGGACTCCATTTTGTCAGAAATTAAGTACAACAGGGTATCATGACAAGTAGGGTATCATGATGCTAAAAAGTTTCATAAGAACACTCAGGTTAAGAAGGATCCCACAGAATTCAAAAGAATCCCTGCCAACTATACATGTGACAGAAAGATTAATATCCAGAATATACAAAGAATTCATGTCTAGGAAGAAAGGGAAAAGCAATAATGGACACGTATTATAATATATGTATATGTATACATGTATTATATAAATGCATGTTATATATTATGTATATATTATAATATACCCATACATATACATTTTTATATATTTATATATAGTAATTATATACAAATGTACATAAAATATGCATACATACTATATGGCAAGAAATGGTGCATTTATCTGCTTATTAATAGCCCAGTTGGGTTAGAATAGCTTAGAATCTGCACAGCCTAGTCACATCAGCTTTTTAATAAAGTTTGACCTTTCTGTGTCATTGACTCAGAAGCTAAATGGGATGCAATAGGGGAGAAAAACCTTTAAATCACTACTATTTGTTGAATAAGATCAACAAAGCAACAAGCAAATGCTGGCATGTTTTTGAGAAAAGGAGACCCCTCGTTCACTATTGAGAGAATTTTAAATTAGTATGACTGCTCTATAAAGAAGTATAAAAATCCTAAAAAGTTGAAATCTACCACATGATAAGTATATATCACTATGTGACATTTTCAAAAAAAGACTCAGTGTGCTATTCTGTAGACATTTGGTCATCAATGTTCATTGTCATTGTGTTAGGATAAAAACATCTCCGGTGTCCTTCAACATGTTAGTGAATAATAAAAATTATGGAAAATAACACAGTGGAATCCTGTTCAGATTGAAACACTAAAAAAGGATAACAAAATTTACAGATAAGTGAATGGACCTAAAATAATATATTGAGTGAGGTATGCAGACCCAGAAAGGCAAACACAACCTATTTTTCTCATCTGCAGTTCCAATTTTCTATCTTCAATAGGAAGTATACAGCGCAGAAGTACTCACAGAACTGAGGACTGTTCAAAAGGGACTGTGGGGAAGTGTGGTTTGTGAGGCAGGAATTAGAAATCAACAAATTGAAAGGACGACAGGAACTCTAACCAGGGAATGACAGTAGAGATTAATACAGAAAGAGAAGCAGAGAAGAGAGACAAATATTACAAATATTACAAATATTGTGTTATAAAACTTAAGAAAACATATTTGATTATATCTACCTAAAATATACATATTATACACATATGTATATAAAGTTATCCCTTTTGGGCCAACAGTCTTCTACCAACCATGGGCTAATAAAATTCATGTAATTAAACACCCAGAAATCTCCCTTATAATAGTGGCTTAGGGTAGCCCAAATGATTTCCAAAGTAATAAGACCAATGTCGTTGCCTTTGTTTGCCTCTAAGAGGTCGAAGGTAAGTCCCTGTTTCTAAAAATATAGAACAATTAGGACACAGAAGTCATGTTATTCATGGTGGACATAACTCAAATCTGACCCAAATGAGGTTTAGCTAGTATAGTACCAGAAAATTATATTCAAGCTTTAACAAAGTAGCAATTAATAGCATTATCTTGTACACCTAAGCACCATAACAATGACTATCCCAAGACACCAAATGTACCACCATAAGTGGTAATCACATGTCTTTGCTAACTAACAGCTTTCTAACTGGACTTAAGATCCCCTGAAAAAGAGAAAAATAAAACCTGGAATAGGAACGTAGCCAACTTTCAGGGCTAAAAGGGTCACAGATCTTAAGACAGAATGTATTAACAACACTTTGTTAGAAAAGAATAAATCCTAACTATAGTCTATATTACATTTACTTTTACATCTACAGATAAGTGTAGCTCTCAGTCCATACCAAAGGAAGCTTCTTTGTATATAGAACATGAATGTCCTCATAAAACATCAGAACTGGATACCAATACAGAGATCTAAGAATCGTGGGTAGGATAGCCTCGGTGTATTGTTATACATTCACAGTTGGACCAAAAGAATGAGGCTTGGTGAAAAATGTCTTGTGAAACTGTAGGAGAGTCTCCCAGAAATAAAAGTTGAGGTCCTTTATCCTCAGGGACATTGTGTTCTCTGGATTGCTCTTTGACATGATTTGGTGCCTCCTGTGACAACTATTTATATTACGTTTATAAGACAGGTCCATTCTTATTGATTCAGAACATAGCTATAGAACTGAATATGGTCATTATACCCTGAATTTGGATATGGTTGTCAGCTTTGTTTACATACTTTTCAATATATAATATAAAGTATGTGACAGGCCATTTTATATAAATGGGTCTGTCATGAGAAACATTCTGGGGAAAGGCCGCCGTCAGTATTTGGTATGAGCTTAATGGTGTTTATTTACATATTTTTCTGATCATGTTTTTCTGAACTCAAGCCACTTTCCTTGAATTATTATTTTCTTTGTTTCATTTGTGTGTAAATGCACTCCCGAAATGAAGTAATGTAGTTTACAGTATTAGGCTGGACTCTGCTCCATTATTTTGCGTTCTCAGATGCCCCATCTAGCAGACAAGATCTGAACACTTTGAGAAAAATTGACAATCAAGATTATAAGTTTTCTATCTTTGGGTCTATGAGCATTACAGAGAGTAGGTGGAAAGATTGAAAACAAACAAAACAAAATAAAATAAAATAAAAAAATATAAAACACAAAACCCAGCAAAACAAACAGAAAAAAAAAAAACAGTAGATTTTCTGTGAAGCATTCTGTCCTAGAAATGGTTACACAACTTAGATCAGAACTACAGCAATTTCCAAAGATATTTGAACATGAAAGAGATAATAACTTCACAGGTCCCATCCTTAGACATAAAACTACAAGCAACTAATACAGCTCTGTGTGTGTGTTTGTGTGTGTGTGTGTGTGTGTGTGTGTGTGTGTGTATCTCTGTGTGTGTATGTGTGTGTATCAAACACACAGACAGGGTCAGACAGTTAGCCTTTTCCGGTGATGAGTCCTCTAATTAGTAATAAAACACATAGTACTCAGTCTGAAACTATGTACACATGAACACCATACCCGTACCTAGCAAATGTATTTATATGTTGGTGAAAGCACACACACACACACACACACACACACATAGACACACAGACACACACACATACACACATAGACAGACAGACACACACACACACACACACACACACACACCCAGAGAGAAAGAGAGAGAGAGAGAGAGAGAGAGAGAGAGAGAGAGAGAGAGCGCTTCCTACCCCAGCTATAATGAAAGAAAACAGAGTTGATTTTAAAGTAGAAAAGCATAAAAGGAGTTGGTGAAAGGAGTTGTGAGAAACTGGAAGGATGAAAGGGAAGAGTGTAAATGGTGCGACTATATTATAATAAAGATACATAAAAATTAGAAAGAAATATCTTTAAGGGAACATAAAGTAAATGTGAAAGAAAATTGCATGTATTTGAAACAACTACATGACTACTATGTTGTATAACTATAAGCAGATTAAATATTTGTACCTAGGCTTGGGGCGATTTGTAGTGATAAACCAATTCTACCTTGGGAACAACAGAATTAAATAAAAGCAAACGAATACATAGTCACATCAGCTGTCAATTCTCCTAGCTTAATTACAAAGTACTCCAGAGTGTGATGAGTTTTACAATCATGACTAGATAGCTGACTGAGATTTAGGACATGGTGCCCTTTCCCAACAACACCATAAATAACCAATTATACCTTAATTATTGTACTCCATTACTCAATAATCAATGCTTAAAATAATAAATACAATTTAGCTTTTGAATTTTTGTTACCACAGTGAAGTAAATAGTTACCAAATCAAACCATTTTTAGCTAAGTATCTTCTATATAAAATATGAGACAATTTGAGTTAAATAATGTACGATTACATATCACATACATTTTATATATGAGCCTTGGTATAATTTTATTATCATTTAGTGAGATTTACATAAATATGGAATCCAATATGTATACATATTGGATTCCATATTCATCCCAATATACATTGGAAAATAATCCTATTGAGTAAAATAATAAGAAATCTTACACTTTGTCATGGGTAACTAACTTACAGAGTTTCAAGTTTTAAACAGTCAGGTAGTTTCTCAAAGGAACGAAAACAAATGTTTTTCTTCATCATTAACTTTCCTAAGCCTACTGACTTTGTGAAATCACTGTGGCTAGTCTCAAATGGTGTTTGAAATGAAAATTCCCTGCCTAGTCACTGCGCGTAGGAAACATCATGATGATGGCTTGCAACCAGTGTTCTGCTCAGTTATTCTTTGTAATAGTGTGATCGTGGACTAAGACATACATAGTGAGGAAGAAGAACAGGGTAAAGTGAAGAAAAATCTCTTCAAGTGACATTTTTGACCTGTTTGTTTTTCATGTTTAATTGGAGAGAATAGGTCAACTTGAAATAAATGGCCTTTTTTTTAATTGAATAATACGAACACTTCAATTTAATGTACTGAGAAGGAACCTGATGTATGTGTATTGATTATTTAAATTTATAAGCACCACCATCTATAATAATTATACTAGAACTGAAACTTCTACACAATGGGGGGGAGTCCTCCACTTACATGCATTTGAAATTATCACATCGGTGAATTCATAATTTCTGCCCTCACATCACGCCTGATGTGTATGCTAAGTGCCAGGGCTTACACTGTGGATACAAATTGACTTGTTTCATTAAGAGTCAAAGAAACAGCTATAGATCTGAACAAAAAATGAAATATCTCACATAATAGGGAGCGTATAATTTCCTATACCTAGAATCCATTCTTACCTAGCAGAAAGGGTACATGTAGCAATTTTAAATATGTCTCTCTGCAAGAATAGCACTGACATGCCACACATTCACTGGTATTTATTCATTTGTTTAAAATTTGATTTGTGATATTTCTGAAACATTACCGAGGCTTAATTTTACATTAAAAAAAGAATAGGGTAATTGTACAAGGGTGATAGGTGTCATTGTCCATTCATTCAATGGATGTTTACTGAAAATATCATTTATACTGCTTAACATTATTTTATTCACAAAAGGAATTTAGAACAGGTGCTATTTAGTTCCTATTTGATATTATTTCTTTTCTATTCACATTTGAAAATTAATAGTTCAGATGGATGAACTTTAATCTTGTACTTGTAATATATTTTGGCTTTATAGTTATTATATTTTATTTTTCCTATATCAGAGAACTCAGAATGGTAATCATATATATGTATAATGTGTTTAATTAACAGTGCTTTTTACTATAAGAATCTAGTTTGGAATGAAATACAACGATTTATGTGTAAACCAAGGAAACCCTCTTAGATAAGCTCTATAATGCCTGCTTTTGGATTTACCTCATTGAGTCAGTACACTGGGATCAAAATGATGAATGACTTTAGTAGATCTGGGCCATGTGACATTCATGACTCAGTTGTTCCTTGTGGGGCCCCACTATTTTCATGCCCATGTGATCAACAAGACAATGTTATCCATTCTGGAAAAAGCCTCACAAATTATGTTAATCTCCCAGGATTGCCATGACATAATTTGAGACTAAAACACTAAGTCAGGCTCTAAGTAGGGGTGTGCTAGGTAAATAGACTCTCCCGTGCCCTACATACTTTTTGGTCGTTTGGCACTGATGTTTGACTTTCTCTCCTTTGCAGTGCATTCGTCTCATTCTTTGTCATACAGGATTTTCTTCGTGTTTCTTTATAATTTTAAAACAAAAAAAATATCATTTGGTTTTAGGATCACTATATTTTGATATTAGATTGATTTTTCTTTCTTTCCTTTTTATCATTTTTCTTTTATTAGATATCAAACAACCCAAATTTAATTTAAAACTGGGGTTCAGAATTAATAAGGAAATTCTCACAGAGAAATCTCTAAAGACTGAAAAACAAAGGAATATTCAATGCCCTTAGTCATGCAGGTAATGCCAATCAAACTGACTCTGAGATTACACCTCCAGTGTCAAAATGTCTAAGATCAAAAACTCAAATGAAAGCATGCCCACCAGAACACTTGTCCCACTATCTTTATAGCAACTCCATTCATAACAGGCAAAAACTGGAAGCAGCCCAGATGATCCTCAACTGAAGGATGGATAAAGCCTGCTTTGCTTATTGTGTAAGTGTTGTTCTCATTTATTTGAAAGTAGGGTCATATCACTAGGATATCATGGTATAGGTGTCCCCTGAGAGGCTCTGCCAGAGCCTGACCAATACAGATGTGGATGTACACATCCAAACATTGGACTGAGCAAAGGGACCCCAATGCTGAAGTTACGGCAAGAACTGTAGGAGCTGAAGAGATTTGCAACCTCAGGAAGAACAACATTATCAACCTACCAGATTCCCCAATTCTCACAGGGACTAAACCACCAACCAAAGAGTACACAGGGGGTCTCATGTTTCCAGCTGGATATGTAGCAGAGGATTGCCTTCTGGCATCTCTGGGAGGGGAACCAGTGATTAAGGATTCCCTTAATCCTGTGAAGGCTTGATGATCCAGGAGAGGGGAATGCTAGGCCACTGAGGGAGTTAGGGAAGGACCCTCATTGAGGCAGGTGAGAGGGAGGAGGAGACTGGTGGCTTGTGGAGGGGAAACTGGAAAGGGGATAATATTAGAAATGTAAATATATAAGATAACCAATAAAATGAAATAAATATTATCTAAATAATGTGAGTTAAACAATGAAACATTTAAAGAAGAATCATGACGTCATATACAATAAAATGTTCTCTGGGTAGCAATCTTTTCCCAGTGAAGTTGAATGGTTACCCCTATATGTTATGATTTGCTAGTATAAAAAAAAAAGAAAAAGGTTGAATTAAATATATAGTAAACTTCACCAAAGATTCAAAGCTAGACAGTAAACAGAAATAACCAAAATGAATAGCCTAGTAAGAGCACCATTGGAAGGGGAAGCCCTTGGTCCTGCCAAGACTGAACCCCCAGTGAACTAGACTGTTGGGGGGAGGGGGACAATGGGGGGAGGGTGGGGAGGGGAACACCCATATAGAAGGGGAGGGGGAGGGGTTAGGGGGATGTTGGCCTGTGAACCAGGAAAGGGAATAGCATTTGAAATGTAAATAAGAAATAGTCAAGTTAATAAAGATGAAAAAAAAAGAAATTGAAACGTTTGGCTACAAACCACCATTTTCCTCTGTTTTGCACTGTTAAAGTTTTATTGTGTCATACGCTAAATGAAACCCTATGGCACAATAAACTTCTGTAAGGCAAAGGACATAGTCAATCGGACAAATCTGCAACCTACAGATTGGGGAAAAAACCTTCACTAGCCCCACATCTGAAAGAGAGCGAATATCTAAAATATATAAAGAACTCAAGAAGCTAACCTCAACCCCTGTAGAGAGCTGCGACAAGCTGTGCCTCAAAGATGGCGCTGGTTTCCACCTTCCATCCTCCCAAAGGTGAGCGCTCCTTGCAGTAACCAAGTCCTTATTTGGCTATGTCTGCCTGGCCCGCTAGCTTCCGCATAGTGACAGCCTATCTACATGACCCACATGGCTTGCTAGGACTGGCCAGTGCTAGCTATTTAAGTGTGGTGCAGGGCTTTCCCCGAGGAGAGAGAGTCAGAGGGAGAGAGTCAGAAGAGATAGAGGTCAGAAGATTGTATCAAAGTTCCTGAGTAAAACTGCTTGAAGAAGATCTCCTGTGGTCGTGTCTTCCTTGCTGGTCCAGGTTGGGCGTGGCAAACCCCCCCCCAAAAAAAACCCAAAAACCAAAAACAAACCAACAAAAAAACCGAACACAGTCAAACAATGGGGCACAAAACTTAGCAGAGATTTTACCACAGAGGAGTCTTGAAAGACCAAGAAGCAATTAAAGAAATGTTCAAAATGCTTAATGATCAGGGAAGTGCAGATCAAAACGACCCCGAGAGATTCCACCTTGCACCAATCAGAATAGCTAAGATCAAAACCTCAGAGGACAGCACATGTTGACAAGAATGTGGAGAAAGAAATAATGGTGATTTTGTGTTTTTCTTCCATGGTGAATTTGTAGTTTCTCTGCAAAATCTTCTCTTTTCAGTCATATATCTGAAACTAAATCTCACAAAGATTTTAATTTATTTTTTTCTTTCTTGGTATGTGACAAGTGGCTATTTGATATTTTATGAATAGGGAACTTGTAGAGTCCACCTCCAGTAGAAAGACAGGGCATCAAGAGGAGGGATGGAGTTGCCATCCCACAGTCAGAAACTCTGACCCAGATTGTCTCTCTCTAAAAGAACTACAGGGACAAAAATGGAGAAGAGACTAAGGGAAAGAAGTTCCAGTGACCAGTCCAAACTAGGATCCAGCTTAAGGTATGGCTCCAAGGCCTGACACAATTACTGACGCTATACTGTGCATGGCTGCCCTCCAGCGGTCTAAGGAGCAGCTGATTGAAGCCGAGGACCCCTGTGTTTGAAATAGGGAAATACTGGAAGAAGCTGAATCCCTTTAGTTTAAAAGGGAGTCACATTTCCATAGGATTCTGTTTATCATTCTTCTCATATTCAGTGTATACCCTACTGATGATTCGTGGGCAGAAATATGAATGGCTTCCTTAGTTCCTACTCACTTTGGCTCTACATATGCATAAATAGTGATCAACTTTAAACTCAAATTCTGTCGTCTATTTCTTTTCTTTAAAATTTTCTGCCTTTGCACATTTTTCTAAGAAAAGTAACCTAAACCATGAGATATATGAAAACTTCATACCTTTTTCTCTTCAATCATATTCTACAACTTAGGGTCATATGAGGTAGCTTAATTAAAAGGATCATAGTGCCTCAAAATTTTAAAATATATTTATAAATTTCATTGCATTTACTAGACCATCTAAATTAATTTTATAAAAATTAAATATATTTCATATATACTTTATAATACATGATTTTATCCTTTAATTTTCTCATTACTTTTTATGATATTATATTGACATGTCTTCTGGCTAAACATCTGCTCCAGATGTTTTTACGCATTACAATTTTGGAAACATATATGATATGAAAATAATTCTGTGTTGATGCTAACTATGCCCCTGATGCAGCCATTAATATTTTAAATGTAAAAATGCATTTTATTCTATTAATGTGCAGTTTATTTAATACAATATTTAATTTTATAAATTTAAAAACTACATCTTGCATTAAGTGAGGGAAGTAACTCACAGTGACACAGCAAGAGTCGCAGACCAAGGGTTCATAACCTGTGTGGCTTCCAGAACCTAGACAAGTCATCATACTGTATTTCAATTTACCTGTAGTTTTTGCAAATTTTTAAATTAATTAACTATTTAAAGATTCTCCTATTCCCAGGTTGCCTCTTTAACTTCATGGAAAATTCCTTCCTAATCTCTGCAAGGTAAAATAATTACAATCATGTTTTTACTCAGTTTTATTTTTTTCACACAGGAAGAAAATTATCTCTCTGAGCTCTAGGCTATGTGAAAAAATTTAATAGAATTATTTTTTTCAAGGATATTTCAGGACAACAACATTACATATACAGAATTCCATTTTCTGATATTAAATCCAATTCTTCCTTGAGAATACACGGTCACCACAAATACAGATTTATGTAATGCCCCCATCCGTTTGACTATATGACCTTACTGCTCTTTTGCTGAAAAGGTGCCTAGAAAATAATATGACTTATTTTACCATATTATTCTGAGAGTTTTACAAAATTAAAATTCAAAATGTAATGGTTTATTTGAAATGAATTGGGAACTTTATTAAATTCTCCTTTTGTTTGTGTGTGTATGTGTGGCAGAGTGAGTTTGTGTGAAAATGTACACATTCATGCACATGTCGGCACAGGACACAAGAGGGGAATCACAGCCTCTGTAGCTTGAGTTATGGAAAATTTCTTGTCATTCATCCTAAGAAGCAAGAAAACATGCACTAATTTACGTAAATGTGATAAAAACTACTTTTTTATGAAGGCATGCAAGAAATATCTCAAAGTATATCGAAAGAAGGTAGAAAAGGCTGTACTGCATTATTAAACATTTGAGATATATTAGCTTGATAAGAGTAGCATTGAATCTAGGAAATATAGTATTTTAATTGTTGCTCTATAGTATTATAAATGGTCAAGTGATTTATACTCAGTCACTTGACAAATTCTTCAATATTAAAACACTTAATGTGCTTCAATTGACCTAACTCCAAACATGGAAGACGTGTTTGTGTCTGACCTCATTATGGAAACACACCATGACCTTTCAGGACACATTATGCCAGTCGAAACCAAAATTACTCAGTTGTTCTGGGATTTGAGGTTTTTCCGTCTTTGACCTTTGAATTGAAAGTAAAAACGAATCCATTATTTTTCAGCATGTCAACATATTCAACTGTTAACTCCAGATAAGGCTGATGCATTCTTTTTCCTTAGTCATTTGAACTAAAGTGCAGTGTAAACTTGAGAATTTCAAATCACTTGAAAAATAAGAAGTGTTTCTACTCACCCCTTCCCCACTCAGGCTGACATGTAATGTTCAAAAACAGCTAACGAACCTTGATGCCTGCAGTCCCTTGAGGATTATTCTAAATAAGTTAATTAATAACTACCATTATAGCTCACTATTTGGTTCTCTATTCAAAGTTTTGAAATGACAAAATATCTGTCAGATTTCATTCACTTTACTTTTTGTAACTTTATATACAACATACACATATTTATGTGGGTATATATATAAATAATATAAGTAGTATATTCTATACTTTTCTTACACTTTAATATATAAAAGAATAGTGATTTGATATAATGGAGGAACATGTAATGGAAAGAAGTTATATTTATCATCTATCTCTGAAAATATACCATCTATTTAATAAATTGTTTGTTAGGTATTCACCAATGCATACCTTCATGTATGTTATCTTCATGTATTTTCTACATATTGCTCAAATAAATTTCAAGCAGTAAACTGTGAAAAACTCATCATCCATCAATTATCAAAATCCCCCATGAAAACTCTTTAAGTTTTTTCTTGCTCCCGATCTACCCACTGCTTGCTAGAATAGACGCCCTGAGAATGACCAGCCCATGACAGTGAGAAGTCTCAGAACACCCAATCCTATGTGGGATGTTGCCATTAAATTACACTGCTCAGGCCTCAAGGTCAAGAAGAGAATACAGAAAGTGTGGAAGTGGTGTGAAGGCAAAACCCTCTAAATTAAAATGATCAAAGCCTTGGTTAATTTAGAAAAGACTGCTGTACCATGCACAGAACCTGCATGAGACTGCAACAGATGGGGTCCTATAGCTCAGAGGAGAAGGGGACACATGCCTTCATCCCTAACCCATAAGCTATCTGCAATTTATAATCGCTTAAACGAAAATATTCTTTCTATCAAATACTTTTACTGGATGAACAAACTACTGTTAAGTGTAAGCTTCATGCCTTGCAGTATGTGGCCAACAAAAAACAAATTCAATGGCCTTCTTAGATGTTCCTTGCTTCAGAAGTTTTCATGGTGCTTCCCTACTTCCTACTTATTTTCACTTTATTTTATTACTTTCTATTTATATATCTTTTTTGTCACTCCTTTTACTCTACAAGACCATTGTGTGTGTGTGTGTGTGTGTGTGTGTGTGTGTGTATATATATATATATATATATATATATATATATATATATATATATATATATCATGGTTAGTAGTTTCATGGTTTTTTTTATGGGGATGCTGATTATGCAAATAGTGGATCTGTTTTTTGTGCTTACTCTTAGAATTACTCTTAGAATCTTTTCTTATTTGTTTATTTGGTCCAACTCTAATGTGTAAGTTTTTGTTTTATCATATTATATATTATATTATATTATATTAGTACTTTAGATATTTTTCTGATGAAATACAGAAAAGGGAGTAGATATGAATGGCAGAGAGGAAGAGTAGCAGGGAGGATGACAGAAAAGAAAATTAAGAATTATGATATATTATATAAGAATAATCTATTTTCAAGGGAATGATAAAGAGAGAGTAATATCTGATAACAATTGAGAATTCCAATTCCCACAGACATCTTAAAGTGTGGATGGGAAGAAGCATTACAGTATCTGCTTTTTTCCCCAGATGTTTCTTAGTCCATACCCAATGGCTTTGCATGCTTTCTGCATATGCCATGATGACATGGCAAAAAAATCCAAATAAGCTACTAAATGAACATTCAGTTACCATAAGGGTTATGTATAGTGGAATCCTTATGAATTCAGAGTTTCACAGATGAAATTAGCCCAGTTGTTTATGTCCTGGCTGTTCATGTGTCCAATATTCCTTCGATATGCACATATTCAGCTACTCTCGTCTTTCAGTTTTTAAGAGATTGGCATTGGAATGCATCTATTTCCTCCTGTAGATGTATTTAATGTCTGTTTTAAAGATTGTAAAATAGGGAAATTAATAGAAATATTACATATTCATAATCTGATGTGGGAAACCATGCAAGATGCTCTATAGTCAATCACATTTGTACAGAAAGGATCATATTGAGCTAACAGCACGTTCTTCAATTTACTTCCTAGGTTTTCTGTATCATCTTGCTTACCGCATTGATGCCAATATGAATAACTATGTGACTCCAGGTTTTAAGATTTGATTGTGAAATCTCTTACCACTGCATTCCAATATTCCACACCACCACAACACGGAGATCAACAGAGTCCTTTCATCCTTTATCCTCCTACCCAACATTGATATCATATTAAGTGTTGTAGTTTCAGTCTTAATGTTGTGTAGTCATAACATCAATCTCCTTTCTAAAAATGAAACAAATAATTTATAAGTAATTCTACACTTACCTGAACTGTAAATTATTTTACAGTCATTTGATTTAGTTATGCATAAACTGTGAATCAACCACAATAATAACCAGAAAGTACGGATTCATTTCAGAAGAACAGTTATATTTTGAACAAGAACGTGAAGCATATGCTTAACACTCCAAAGGACTTGATTGCCTTAACCTGATGAAATATTTCCTAATTCTAAATGGCAGTAACTACACACAGCAAGAATGTGTTCCTAGAAAGCGTTATCTCATACAAATATCTCCTTTTGAGATACACTAAGTTACTTTTTTTTTGCCCCCACGCCCCACCCTCCTAAGTTACTTTTCAAGGCAAGTATTCGTAATATTCTTCAGAATTAAACATACAATATAATCCAACAAGCACAAGTACAAAACAGGAAATAAAGACTTTCAATCTCAAAACTAAGCAAAGTATATGCCCCATAAACACTTTAGTATACATTTAATCTTTTCATATGACGAAATTTTTTCTTCATTAATACATATTGTGGACTTTTAATTTTATTTTAGAAATTAAACGTTTGACAACCAATGTCAAAGAATAGATAAAATTGACTTAACACTCGGAATTTTCTTGGAATTTATTTTAATTTGAATATTTTTCAAAAGTAGGACCAAGATATTTTATACCCATGGTCAGGAAATATGTTAAAACATTATTTTATTCATCTGAGACATGCATGATGACTACAACATTGCAAATCTGAGGTCCACATCAAGAAAAACAAAACAAAACAAAACAAAACAAAAAACCCAAAAAACATTATTTTATGTGTTGACTGAAAGATTTCGTTCTTTTCTTTCTTTATTTATTTTTACACTCCAGCTTTTATTCCCCTCCTGGTCCAGACTCTGAGAATTCAACATCTCTTACCTCCTCTAACCCCCCCCCAGCCCACCTGAAGTTCCCCACCAGTTTCCACAAGGATATTCCCACACCACCCACACCACAAGACCCTGTGGCCTCTAGTCTCTTGAGGATTAGGTGCGTCTTTTCTGACTGAACCCAGACCTAGGAGGTCTCTGCTGTATATGTGTTGGAGGCCTCATCTCAGCTGGTATATGCTGTCTGATTGGTGATTCAGTGTCTACAGACCTCAGGGCTCCAGGTTAGTTGAGACTGCTGGTCCTCCTACAGGGTTGCCCTCCTCCTCAGCTTCCTTCAGATTTTCCCTAATCCAACCAGAGGGGTCATCAGCTTCTGTTCATTGGTTAGGTGCACATATCTGCATCTGACTCTTTCAGCTGCTTGTTGGGTCTTTTGTAGAGCAGTCATGGTAGGTCCCTTTTTGTGAACACCCCATAGCTTGAGTAATGGTTTTAGGTCTTGGATCCTCCCCTTGAGCTGGAACATACTTTGGGCCTGTCCCTGCACCATCTTTTCCTCAGGCTCTTCTCCATTACCATCCCTGCGTTTCTTTCAGACAGGAAGAATTATGGGTCAGAGCTTTGGCTGTGGGATAGCAACCCCATCCCTCAATTGATGACCTGCCTTTCTTCTGGAGGTGGATTCAATAAGTTCTTTCTCCCCATTGTAGGGTCTTTCATCTAAGTGGCCCCCCTTTGAGAGATCTCTTACTTCCCAGGTCTCTGGTACATTCTAGAGTGTCTTCCCAACCTCCTTCCTCCAGAGGTCACATGTTTTCATTCTTTTGCTGGACCTCAGGACTTCAGTCCTTTTCCCTCACCCAATACCAGATCATGTTCCCCTCTCCAACCACCCCCATTCTCTTTCCTTCCCCTGTACCTCCCTCCCTCCTCCTTGTCCTTGCTTTCTTCTCCCACCCAAGTGGAACTGAGGCGTCCTCACTTGGGACCTTCAGGCTGTTTGGGGTGTTTTTGAATTTTGTGGACTGTGTCTTGTTTATTCTGTAATTTTTTTGGTTAATATCCACTAATTAGTGAGATTATACCATGCTTGTCATTTTGGGTCTGAGTTAGCTCACTCAGGATGACATTTTCTAGGTCTATCATTTGCCTGCAAAACTCAGGATATCCTTGTTTTTAATAGCTGAGTAGTGTTCCATTGTGGAAGGAACCACATTTTCAGTATCCATTCTTCTGCTATGGGACGTCTAGGTTGTTTTCAGCTTCTGGCTATCACAAATAAGGCTGCTATGAACATAGTAAAACATATGGCCATGTGGAATGGTGGGGCATCTTTAGGGTATATTCCCCTGAGTGGTATTTCTGGATTTTTAGGTAGGTCTATATCCAATTTACTGAGGAACCTCCACATTGATTTCCAGAGTGGTTTTACCAGTTTGCAATCCGAGCAGCAATGGAGGAGTGCTCCTCTTTCTCCACACCTTTACCAGCATGTGTTGTCACTTGAGGTTTGGCCACTCTGACTGGTGTAAGGTGGAATCTCAGGGTCGTTTTGATTTGCATTTCTCTGATCACTAAGGACCCCGAACATTTCTTTAGTTGCCTCTCAGCTATTCAAGATTCCTCTACTGTGAATTCTGAGTTTGCTTCTATACCCCATTTTTTGATTGGCTTGTTTGGTTTTTGGTGGTAAGCTTCTTGAGTTCTTTGTATATTTTGGATATTAGCCCTCTATCAGATGTGGGGTTAGTGAAGATTTTTTTCCCAATCTGTAGGATACAGATTTGTCTTCTTGACTATGTTCTTGGCCTTACAGAAACTTTCCTGTTCCATGAGGTCACACTTATCAATTCTTGATCTTGATCCAAAGTGTGATCCACTGGAGTTTTGTTTAGGAAATTTCTGCCTATGCCAATGAGTTCAAAACTCTTCCCTATTTTCTCTTCTATTAGATTCAGTGTATCTGGTTTTATGTTGAGGTCCTTGATCCACTTGAACTTGAGCTTTGTGCATAGTGTCAAATATGTGTCTATTTTTATCTTTTTATATACAGACATCTAGTTAGCCTAGCACCATTTATTGAAGATGCATTCTTCTTCCATTGTATATTTTGGCTTCTTTGTCAAAGATCAAATATGCGTTAGTGTTTGGTTTTATTTCTGGGTCTTTAATTCTATTTCATTGATCAACTTGTCTGTATCTGTACCAATACCATGCAGTTTTTATCACTATGCTCTGTAGTAGAGCTTAGATCAGGTATGGTGATTCCCCCAGCAGTTCTTTTATTGTTAAGAATTGTTTTTGCTCTTCTGAGGTTTTTGCCTTTCCAGATGAATTTGAGAATTGCTCTTTGTATATATTGAAGAATTGTTTTCAGTTTTCATGGGGATTCCATTGAATCTATATATTGCTAGTGGTAGGATAGTCATTTTTCTATATTAATTCTGCCAATCCATGAGCATAGGAAATCTCTCTATGTTTTAAGATCTTCTTCAATTTCTTTCTTGAGAGACTTGAAGTTCTTATCATAAAGGTCTTTTGCTTGTTTGATTATAGTTACCCCATGATATTTTATATTATCTATGGCTATTGTGAAAGGAAAATTTCCCTAATTTCTTTCTTAGCTGGTTTATCATTTGTATAAAGGAAAGCCACTGATTTATTTAAGTTAATTTTATATCCAGCCACTTTGCTGAAGTTATCAGCTGGAGAAGTTCTCTGGTAGAATTTTGGGGTTCACTTATGTATACTATTATATCATAGTGATACCTTTAATTCTTCTTTGCCAATTTGTATCCCCTTGATCTTTTTGCTTTCTTATTGTTCTAGCTAGCACTTCGAGTACTATATTGAATAGATATAGGAGAGCGGGCAGCCTTGTTTTGTCCCAGATTTTAGTGGGATAGCTTCAAGTATCTCTCCATTTAATTTGATATTGACTGTTGGTTTGCAGTAAATTGCTTTTATTATGTTTAGGTTTGGGTCTTTAATTCCTGATCTCTCCAATACTTTTAAAAGTAAGTGTGTGGTATTTTGTCAAATGCTTTTTCTGCATCTAAGGATAATATCATGTGATTTTTTTCTTTGAGTTTGTTTATGTGTTAGATTATATAATGAATTTTTATATATTGAACCAAACTTGCATCCCTGGGATAAAGTGTACTTGATCTTGGTGGATGTTGGTTTTGATGTGTTCTTGGATTCAGTTTGGGAGAATCTTATTGAATATATTTGCATTAATATTCATAAGCAAGATTGGTCTGAAGTTCTCTTTTATGGAAGGGTCCTTGTGTGTTTTAGGTGTCAGGATTATTGTGACTTACTATAATGAACTAGGTAGTGTTCCTTCTCTTTCTATTTTATGAAATAGTTTGAGGAATATTTATATCAGGTCTTCTTTGAAGGTCTGGTAGAATTGTGAACTAAATCCATCTGGTCCTGGGAATTTTGGTTGGAAGATTTTTAATGTATTCTTCTATTTCCTAATGGGACATGGTCCATTTTAGATATACAGCCACCAAAATGAGATTTCATAAGATTGATAAAGCTAAAATGTGTATGCTGAAAGGGACCAGATATAGATCTCTCCTGAGAGACACATCCAGAACATGTCTAATACAGAGGCCAATGCTAGCAGCAAATCACTGAACTGAGAACAGGACCCTCTTAGGAGGAATTAGAGGAAGGATTGAAAGAGCTGAAGGAGGTTGTAACCCCATAAGAACAACAACACCAACCAACCAGAGCATCCAGGGACTAAACCACTACCAAAAGACTATACATGGACTGACCCAGGGCTCCAACTGCATATGTAGCAGAGAATATTCTTTTTTTTTTAAGTTAAAAATGTATTTATTTCATCTAGCCTAGAACATTATAGCCAAGTAACATAGCACACCGCAAGGTTGTACTGGTTCTGTCCAGCATCACAGAACAGTACTGCCCTTCCCACATCCAGCTAGCCCTGGAAACAACATATAAAACGGAAAGGACCATTTCTTCAAGTACCCACTGTAAAGTAGAAAAGTCTTCAGCCAAACTTCTTTTGAGTTAGTGACCATTTTATACACTAAGTTTTTACACATAATTTGCCTCTGTCTTCTTTTCTGGTGGCCTCACACTCTGCAACCTTTGATGTGACCCACCTCCCACCCCCAATGTCACTCAGCAGTAGGCCTCAGCAGCCTGCAGTAGAGTCTACTTTCAAAACAAGGCCAAGGTGAATTGTTACCCTCATTTTAATCTTTCTTGTCTCTGCATCAAGGTTCCAGAAGCTTCTTTTCACAAGCACTGGAACCCAGTATTTTAGTATTTCTTTTTTTTTAATTAACTTGATTATTTCTTATTTACATTTCAAAAGTTATTCCCTTTCCCAGTTTCCTGGCAAACATCCCCCTAATACCCTCTCCCCTTCTTTATGGGTGTTCCCCTCACCACCCTCCCCCCATTGCCGCCCTCCCCCCAACAATCAAGTTCACTGGGGGTTCAGTCTTAGCAGGAACCAGGGCTTCCCCTTCCACTGGTGCTCTTACTAGGATATTCATTGCTACCTATGAGGTCAGAGTCCAAGGTCAGTACATGTATAGTCTTTAGGTAGTGGCTTAGTCCCTGGAAGCTCTGGTTGCTTGACATTGTTGTTCATAAGGGGTCTCGAGCCCCTTCAAGCTCTTCCAATTCTTTCTCTGATTCCTTCAACGGGGGTCCTATTCTCAGTTCAGTGGTTTACTGCTGGCATTCGCCTCTGTATTTCCTTTATTCTGGCTGTGTCTCTCAGGAGAGATCTATATCCAGCTGCTGTCGGCCTGCACTTCTTTGCTTCATCCATCTTGTATAATTGGGTGGCTGTATATGTATGGGCCACATGTGGGGCAGGCACTGAATGGGTGTTCCTTCTGTCTCCGTTTTAATCTTTGCCTCTCTATTCCCTGCCAAGGATATTCTTGTTCCCCCTTTTAAAGAAGGAGTGAAGCATTCCCGTTTTCATCATCCGTCTTGAGTTTCATGTGTTCTAGGCATCTAGGGTAATTCAAGCATTTGGGCTAATAGCCACTTATCAATGAGTGCATACCATGTGTGTTTTTCTGTGATTGGGTTACCTCACTCAGGATGGTATTTTCCAGTTCCAACCATTTGTCTATGAATTTCATAAAGTCATTGTATTTGATAGCTGAGTAATATTCCATTGTGTAGATGTACCACATTTTCTGTATCCATTCCTCTGTTGAAGGGCATCTGGGTTCTTTCCAGGTTCTGGCTATTATAAATAAGGCTGCGATGAACATAGTGGAGCATGTGTCTTTTTTATATGTTGGTGCATCTTGTGGGTATATGCCAAGCTGGGTCCTCAGGTAGTTCAATGTCCAATTTTCTGAGGAACCTCCAGACTGATTTCCAGAATGGTTTTACCAGTCTGCAATCCCACCAACAATGGAGGAGTGTTCCTCTTTCTCTACATCCTCCCCAGCATTTGTTGTTACCTTGAGTTTTTGATCTTAGCTATTCTCACTGGTGTGAGGTGAAATCTCAGGGTTGTTTTGATTTGCATTTTCCTTATGACTAAAGATGTTGAACATTTCTTTAGGTGTTTCTCAGCCATTCGGCATTCCTCAGCGGTGAGTTCTTTGTTTAGTTCTGAACCCCAATTTTTAATAGGGTTATTTGTCTCCCTGCGGTCTAACTTCTTGAGTTCTTTGTATATTTTGGATATAAGCCCTCTATCTGTTGTAGGATTGGTAAAGATCTTTTCCCAATCTGTTGGTTGCGGTTTTGTCCTAACCACAGTGTCCTTTGCCTTACAGAAGCTTTGCAGGTTTATGAGATCGCATTTGTCAATTTTTGATCTTAGAGCATAAGCCATTGGTGTTTTGTTCAGGAAAATTTTTCCAGTGCCCATGTGTTCCAGATGCTTCCCTAGTTTTTCTTCTATTTGAGTGTATCTGGTTTGATGTGGAGGTCCTTGATCCACTTGGACTTAAGCTTTGTACAGGGTGATAAGCATGGATCGATTTGCATTCTTCTACATGTTGACCTCCAGTTGAACCAGTACCATTTGCTGAAAATGCTATCTTTTTTCCATTGGATGGTTTTGGCTCCTTTGTCAAAAATCAAGTGCCCATAGGTGTGTGGGTTCATTTCTGGGTCTTCAATTCTGTTCCATTGGTCTATCTCTCTGTCTCTGTACCAATACCATGCAGTTTTTATCACTTTTGCTCTGTAATAATGCTTGAGTTCAGGGATAGTGATTCCCCCTGAAGTCCTTTTATTGTTGAGAATAGTTTTAGTTATCCTGGGTTTTTTGTTATTCCAGACGAATTTTCAAATTGCTCTGTCTAACTCACTGAAGAACTGGATTGGTATTTTGATGGGGATTGCATTGAATCTGTAGATCACTTTTGGTAAAATGGCCAATTTTACTATATTAATCCTTCCAATCCATGAGCATGGGAGATCTTTCCATCTTCTGAGGTCTTCTTCACTTTCTTTCTTCAGAGTCTTGAATTTCTTACTGTACAGATCTTTTACTTGCTTGGTTAAAGTCACACCGAGGTACTTTATATTATTTGGGTCTATTATGAAGGGTGTCGTTTCCCTAATTTCTTTCTCAGTTTGTTTCTCTTTTGTGTAGAGGAAGGCTACTGATTTATTTGAGTTAATTTTATACCCAGCCACTTTGCTTAAGTTGTTTATCAGCTTTAGTAGTTCTCTGGTGGAACTTTTGGGATCACTTAAATATACGATCATATCATCTGCAAATAGTGATATTTTGACTTCTTTTCCGATCTGTACCCCTTGACCTCCTTTTGTTGTCTGATTGCTCTGGCTAGAACTTCAAGAATTATATTGAATAAGTAGGGAGAGAGTGGGCAGCCTTGTTTAGTCCCTGATTTTAGTGGGATTGCTTCAAGTTTCTCTCCATTTAGTTTAATGTTAGCAACTGGTTTGCTGTATATGGCTTTTACTATGTTAGGTATGGGCATTGAATTCGAATTCTTTCCAGGACTTTTATCATGAAGGGGTGTGGAATTTTGTCAAATGCTTTCTCAGAATCTAATGAAATGATCATGTGGTTTTGTTCTTTCAGTTTGTTTACATAATGGATCACGTTCATGGTTTTCCGTATATTAAACCATCCCTGCATGCCTGGGATGAAGCCTACTTAATCATGGTGGATGATTGTTTTGATGTGCTCTTGGATTCGGTTTGCCAGACTTTTATTGAGTATTTTTGCATCGATATTTATAAGGGAAATTGGTCTGAAGTTCTCTTTCTTTGTTGGGTCTTTGTGTGGTTTAGGTATAAGAGTAATTGTGGCTTCATTGAAGGAATTCGGTAGTGCTCTGTGAGTTTCAATTTTGTGGAATATTTTGGATAATATTGGTATGAGGTCTTCTATGAAGGTCTGATAGAATTCTGCACAAACCCTGTCTGGACCTGGGCTCTTTTTGGTTGGGAGACCTTTAATGACTGTTTCTGTTTCCTTAGGAGTTATGGGGTTGTTCAACTGGATTATCTGTTCCTGATTTAACTTCAGTACCTGGTATCTGTCTAGGAAATTGTCCATTTCCTGCAGATTTTCAAATTTTGTTGAATATAGGCTTTTATAGTAAGATCTGATGATTTTTTGAATTTCCTCTGAATCTGTAGTTATGTCTCCCTTTTCATGTCTGATTTTGTTAATTTGGACACACTCTCTGTGTCCTCTCATTAGTCTGTCTAAGGATTTATCTATCTTTTTGATTTTCTCAAAGAACCAACTTTTGGTTCTGTTAATTATTTCTATGGTCCTTTTTGTTTCTACTTGGTTGATTTCAGCTCTGAGTTTGATTACTTCCTGTCTTCTACTCCTCCTCAGTGTATTTGCTTCTTTTTGTTCTAGAGTTTTAGGTGTGCTGTCAAGCTGGTGACATATGCTCTCTCCTGTTTCTTTCTGCAGGCACTCAGAGCTATGAGTTTTCCTCTTAGCACAGCTTTCGTTGTGTCCCATAAGTTTGGATATGTTGTACCTTCATTTTCATTAAATGCTAAGAAGTCTTTAATTTCTTTCTTTATTTCTTCCTTGACAAGGTTATCGTTGAGTAGAGCATTGTTCAACTTCCACGTATATGTGGGCGTTCTTCCCTTATTGTTATTGAAGACCAGTTTTAGGCTGTGGTGGTCCGATAGCACGCATGGGATTATTTCTATCTTTCTGTACCTGCTGAGGCCTGTTTTTTGACCAATTATATGGTCAATTTTGGAGAAAGTACCATGAGGAGCTGAGAAGAATGTATATCCTTTTGCTTTAGGATATAATGTTCTATAAATATCTGTTAAGTCCATTTGGTTCATGACTTCTCTCAGTCTGTCAACGTCTCTGTTTAATTTCTGTTTCCATGATCTGTCCATTGATGAGAGTGGGGTGTTGAAATCTCCTACTATTATTGTGTGAGGTGCAATGTGTGTTTTGATTTTTAGTACGGTTTCTTTTACGTATGTAGGTGCCCTTGTATTTGGGGCATAGATATTTAGGATTGAGAGTTCATCTTGGTGGATTTTTCCTTTGATGAATATGAAGTGTCCTTCCTTATCTTTATTGATGATTTTTAGTTGAAAATTGATTTTATTTGATATTAGAATGGCTACTCATGCTTGCTTCTTCTGACCATTTGCTTGGAAAATTGTTTTCCAGCCTTTCACTCTGAGGTAGTGTCTGTCTTTATCTCTGAGGTGTGTTTCCTGTAGGCAGCATAATGCAGGGTCCTCATTGTGTATCCAGTTTGTTAATCTATGCCTTTTAATGGGGAGTTGAGACCATTGATGTTGAGAGATATTAAGGAATAGTGATTATTGCTTCCTGTTATATTCATATTTGGATGTGAGGTTATGTTTGTGTGCTTTTCTTCTCTTTGTTTTGTTGTCAAGACAATTAGTTTCTTGCTTTTTCTAGGGTATAGCTTGCCTCCTTATGTTGGGCTTTACCATTTATTATCCTTTGTAGTGCTGGATTTGTAGAAAGATATTGTGTAAATTTGGTTTTGTCATGGAATATCTTGGTTTCTCCATCTATGTTATTTGAGAGTTTTGCAGGATACAGTAACCTGGGCTGGCATCAATGTTCTTTTAGGGTCTGTATAACATCTGTCCAGGATCTCCTGGCTTTCATAGTCTCTGGTGAAAAGTCCGGTGTGATTCTGATAGGTCTGCCTTTATATATTACTTGACCTTTTTCCCTTACTGCTTTTAATATTTTTCTTTACTTTTTGCATTTGGTGTTTTGACTATTATGTGTCGGGAGGTGTTTCTTTTCTGTTCTAATCTAATTGGAATTCTGTAGGCTTCTTGTATGCCTATGGGTATCTCTTTTTTTAGGTTAGGGAAGTTTTCTTCTATGATTTTGTTGAAGTTATTTACTGGTCCTTTGAGCTGGGAGTCTTCACTCTCTTGTATACCTATTATCCTTAGGTTTGATCTTCTCACTGAGTCCTGGATTTCCTGTATGTTTTGGACCAGTAGCTTTTTCCGCTTTACATTATCTTCGATAGTTGAGTCGATGATTTCTATGGAATCTTCTGCTCCTGAGATTCTCTCTTCTATCTCTTGTATTCTGTTGGTGATGCTTGTATCTATGGCTCCTTGTCTCTTCCTTTGGTTTTCTATATCCAGGGTTGTTTCCATGTGTTCTTTCTTGATTGCTTCTATTTCCATTTTTAATTCCTTGAATTGTTTGATTATGTTTTCCTGGAATTCTTTCAGGGATTTTTGTGATTCCTCTCTATAGGCTTCTACTTGTTTATTTATCTTTTCCTGGAATTATTTCAGGGATTTTTGTGATTCCTCTCTGTAGGCTTCTACTTGTTTATTTATGTTTTCCTGTGTTTCTCTAAGGGAGTTCTTCATGTCTTTCTTGAAGTCCTCCAGCATCATGATCAGATATGATTTTGAAAGTAGATCTTGCTTTTCTGGTGTGTTTGGATATTCCATGTTTGTTTTGATGGGAGAATTGGGCTCCAATGGTGCCATGTAGTCTTGGTTTCTGTTGCTTGGGTTCCTGCACTTGCCTCTCGCCATCAGATTATCTCTAGTGTTGCTTTGTTCTGCTATTTCTGACAGTGGCTAGACTGTCCTATAAGCCTGTGTGTCAGGAGTGCTGTAGACCTGTTTTCCTGTTTTCTTTCAGCCTGTTATGGGGACAGAGTGTTCTGCTTACAGGAGTGTAGTTTTTCCTCTCTACAGGTCTTCAGCTGTTCCTGTGGGCCTGTTTCTTGAGTTCAGTAGGCAGGTCACTTGGAGCTGGAAGGTTTGTCTTACCTGTTGTCCCGAGGCTCAGGTTTGCTCGTGGGGTGTTTCTTATGAGCTCTCCATGGCGGCAGCAACCAGGAAGATCTGCACTGCCTCTTCCGGGAGCTTCCATGCACCAGGGTTCCAGATGGCATTTGGTGTTTTCCTCTGGAGTCAGAGATGTAGGCAAAGTGTAGTCTCCTCTGGTTTCCCAGGTGTGTCTGCCTCTCTGAAGGCCCAGCTCTCCCTCCCAGGGGATTTGGGTGCAGAGAACTGTTTATCCGGTTGGTCTCTTCAGGTTCTGGCAGTGTCTCAGATGCAGTGGATTTTCTGCTCCTGTACCTTTATCCAAGGGAACCCAGAGGCCGTATACAGTTTCCTCTTGGGCCAGGGATGTGGGCAGGGGTGGGCAGTGTTGGTGGTCTCTTCTGCTCTGCAGTCTCAGGAGTGCCCACCTGACCAGGCGGTGAGCTGGTGAGCTTTCTCTCCCACTGGGTCTGGGAGCAGTGAGCTGGAGGCAGGGAGCGCGAGACTGGGACTCCCGCTAAGAACCGGAAGTGTCCGGTTCCAGAAGAACCTTGCCTCTGTGTGTCCGGAGGCCACCAGTAAGGTCGCCTGCAGCAGAAAAGTTGGTCCTACCTGTGGTCCCGAGGCTCAAGTCTGCTCGTGGGGTGTTGCCTATGAGCTATCCTCGAGGGCAGCAAGCAGGAAGATCTGCACTGCCCCTTCCGGGAGCCTCCGTGCACCAGGGTTCTAGATGGTGTTTGGTGTTTTCCTCTGGAGTCAGAGATGTGGGCAGAGTGTAGTCTCCTCTGGTTTCCCAGGCGTGTCTGCCTCTCTGAAGGTTTAGCTCTCCCTCCCATGGGATTTGGGTGCAGAGCAGCACAGAATATTCTTGTTGGGACACCAGTGAAAGGGGAGGCCCTTGGTCCTGCCAAGGTTAGACCCCCAGTGCAGGGGAATGTTGGGATGGGTGGTAAGGGGGATGGAGGGAACGCTTATGGGGGAGGGGGAGGGAATGGAGGGGGCTTATGGACAGGAAACCAGGAAAGGGAATAACATTTGAAATGTAAATAAAGAAATATATCTAATTTAAAAAAAGTTTACACTTGCTTTAACTTCTTTATGTGGTATCTGTCTAGAAAACCATATATTTCATCTAGATTTTACAATTTTGTTGAGTATAGGCTTCTGTAGGAGGATCTGATCATTTTTTGAAATTCCTCCATATCTGCTGTTAGGTCTTCCTTTTCATTTTAAATTTTGTTAAATTGGATAATGCTTCTGGCCCCTTTATTTAGTTTGTACTAGGGGTTTACTATCTTGTTGATTTTCCCAAAGAATCAGCTTTTGGTTTTTGATTCTTTGTTTTACTCTTTTTTACTTGGTTGATTTCAGCCCTGAGTTTTATTATTTCCTTCCTTCTACTACTTTTGGGTGAGTTTGTTTCTTTTTGTTTTAGAGCTCTCAGGTGTGCAGTTAAGTTGCTCGTGTAAATTCTCTCCAGTTTCTTTACCCATAGTGCTATGAATTTTCCTCTTAGGACTCCTTTCAACCTTTCCCATAGGTTTGGGTATGATGTATAAACATTTTCGTTAAATTCTAGGGAGTGTTTAATTTTTTCTTTATTTCTTCCTTGACCAAATCTTCGCTAAGTAGAGAGTTGTTCAGTTTCCACATGTATGTGGGTTCTCCGTTGCTTTTGCTGTTATTGAAGTCCAACTTTAGGTCATGGTGGTCTGATAGGATGCATGGGTTATTTCAACTTTCTTTCATCAGTTGAGGGTTGTTTTGTGATCGATTATATGGTCGATTTTGGAGAAGGTACCATGAGGTGCTGAGACGAAATAGTACTCATTTGTTTTAGGGGGAAATGTTCTATAGATATTTATTAATTCCATTTGGTTCATAGCCTCTATTAGTTTCACTTTTTCTCTATATAGTTTCTGTTTCAATGTCCTTACTATTGGTGAGAGTGTGGTGTTGAATTCTCCCACTAATGTTGTGTGGGTTCAACGTGTGTTTTGAGCTTCACTAAAGTTTCTTTTATGAATGTGGATGCCCTGGCATTTGGGGCCTAGTTGTTCAGAATTAAAACGTTCTCTTGGTGGATTTTCCCTTTGATGAATATGAAGTGTCCTTCCTCATCTTGCTTGATAACTTTGGTTGAAAGTCTATTTTATTGGATATTAGAATGGCAACTCCAGCTTGCTTCTTGGGACCATTTTCTTGGTATTCCTTTTTCTATCCTTTTACTCTGAGATAGTGTCTGTCTTTGTTAATTGTGTGTGTTTCTTGTAAGCAGCAAAATGTTAGATCTTGTTTACCTATCCAGTCTGTTAGCTTATGTCTTCTTATAGGTGAGTTAAGTCCCTTAATATTGAGAGATACTAAAGACAAATGACTTTTGGTTCCTGTTATATTTGTTTTTGTAGGTAGCTTTATGTGCTTGTGGGTTTTTTTGTCTTGGCTTGGCTGTGAGATGCTTTGGTGTAAGTATCTTCCTTGTATTGGAATTTTCCTACTAGGATCCTCTGTAGGGCTGGATTGGTAGATAGATACGGTTTGAATTTGGTTTTGTCCTGGAATATTTTGGTTTCTCCGTCAATGTTGATTACAAGTTTTATTGGGTATAATAGCCTGGGCTGGCATTTATGTTCTCTTACAGTTTCCATGACCTCTCACCAAGCTCACCTAGCTTTCATAGTCTCTGTTTAGAAGTATGATGTAATTCTGATAGGTCTGCCTTTTTATGTTTGTTGGCCTTTTCCCTTGCAGCTTTTAATATACTTTCTTTGTTCTATCTATTTGTTTAGTGTTTTGACTATTATGTGATGAGAGCATTTTATTTTCTTGCCCCATTTATTCGGTATTCTGTAGGCTTCTTGTACCATTATGGTCACCTCTTTCTTTGGGTTGGGGAAGTTTTCTTACATGATTTTGATGAAGACATTTTCAAGTCCTTTGAGTTTGGAGTCTTCATTTTCCTCTATTCCAATTATTCTTAGATTTGATCTTTTCATTGTGTCCTGAAATTCCTGGATGTTTTGGGTAGGAGTTTTTTATGTGTTGAATTTTCTTTGTTGGTGTATCAATCTCTTCTATGATATCTTCTACACATGAGATTCTCTCTTCTATCTCTTATATTCTGTTGTGATACTTACATCTGTAATTCCTGACATCTTTCCTAGGTTTTCTATTTCCTGGTTTGCCTCATTTTGTGTTTTCTTTAATGTTTCTTCCTCCAGTTTTAGGTCCTGGACTGCATTGTGCAATTCCTTCACTTGTTTGATTATGTTTTCCTGTGTTTTCTTTAAGGGATTCATTTGTTTCTTCTTGAAGGGCTTCTGCCTGTTTACCTGTGTTTTTCTGTATTTCTTTCACTGAGTTATTTATACCCTCCTTAAAGGGCTGTATTATCTTCATGAGATAGGATTTTAGGTCAGTTTCCTGATTTTCTGGTATGTTGGTGTATTCAGGGCTTATTGTGGTGGAAGAACTGGGTTCTGATGATGCTCAGTATATTGGCTTTGGTTGTTTATGGTCTTGAGCTTGCCTTTTGCCATCTGGTTATTCGTAGTATCTGGTCTTGGTGACAGTGCTCGAGTCTGCCTCTTTTGTTCCTGGGTTATAACAGGTTTCCTAGTAGGCCTATGGCTGAATGATTTTGATCACATTGCATAAAATTCCCAGTTATGGCTAATCAAATTTAAGAAAAATATTGATGCTTATGTCATCACATTACTTGAGCTATTTAACTTATCTGTTATTTTAATTATATATAACAATTAAGGTCATTTAGAAAATACTAAAGTGTTATGATAACAGAAAAATAATAAAACCTGAAACATTCCAAATTATTAAATTTCTCCTTATAAATTCAGACAACTTTTTAAAGAAATAAACTCTATTTACCAGCTTCTTTATATTACAAATAAAACTAGAATTTATATATTGCTTGTAGGAGTTAAATATGTTTATGAGAGTTATTAAAATACTAATTGTTGACATAGAACCCTGTAAGGGGTCTGTCTTGCCATCTTTTAATATCTTTTTCAAATACTTTTTAAATATTAAATATCTTTCTTGTTTAAGTATTTCATTATTTTTTGTTTGCTTCTTTGCAATATACATATTTTAGTCTTCATTGAATAGGACATTTCCTTGAATTCTTTTTCAATAAGTTTGTGAGTACTATATAAGAATGTTACTAATTTTATAAATTAAATTTGTATTCTACTTTACTTAATATATTTATTATATGAAATGTTGCTTATGTTTAATTAAATAATTCACTATGGAATTAATATGTGAGAATGGGTGTTTTAACACAAATAAATATATCCAATCATACCCAGAAAGAAATGAAAATAGTGGAAAAGAATTATATGTCCTTGGACCAATGTTAACTTTGGTAGAAAAATCTTATGCAGCTAAATAAACAGTTGATTGATTATAAGATATAGTAAATAAAGATTTATTTAAAGGCTTTGGCATGAAGAATCTATTAATATACATTTTTTCATTTAGAATATTTTGTTTGTTTGATTTTTTTAAAATATATAATCGTCTTACATAAAATATATCTCAACCACAATTTCTTCTCCCCCCCCCACTCCTCTTAGGTGCTTCTTACTTCTCTCCCCGAGATCCACCCCACCTTTATTTCCTCTTAAAAAATGGCTAAACCTGCCCAGAAGGCAGTCAAACAAACAAATGATACTAGACAAAGCCTTCATTTACTCAAATATTTCCATTTACACATGCTACGCGGGATTGAATGGCTATAATAGTTATCATAATTTCAAAACTCTAAGACTCAACATTATAAGTATACATTTGTAGAAAATCAAAATGTTGAAAATATTTTAATTCTAAAATAAAAGCATACAACTTGCTCTCATCTAGAAACCTCTAATTCCTCAGCAGCAGATTTGGGACAACAGTTTAGTTTGTTTTTGTAGAACAGGATCAGAAATTTTGAAAAGAAAATTACCTCAATATTTGCAAAACTCTAAGGCATTTTATTATGGAATTGAGAGAGAGCAGTCACTCTTTCAAGGTCAGCATGATAGGAAATCCAAAAGTAAATTTCAAATCAAGAGGTGCAAATAAATCCTATCACTAACTACTCACAGGCAAGGCAGTGAGTTTCACTTCTTTTGTCAGTCAAGCTGGTCCTATTCTCTTTGGAGTGTCTTATTTATCTTCCACTGTCATCCTCAGCTATAAGCTGAGAATAGACTTGCCATCATGACACCGGCATTGAATCATCTCATCCTCCACAACTGATATTACTCCATTGACTAATTTTCTTTTGCCTCTGTGTAAATTTAGTGTTATATGTACAGGGTTCACCGTAAAATACCAGTGTAATGAAACATGCTGGAGTTAGAAATATAAAAAATAAAAATGTTCTCCAAGTTAATTCAATCTTTTGTGATAGCAATATAGAGAATGACTGCTTCATTCTGTTTAATTAAGAGGGTAGGGGATAGAAAAAAATATTCAACAACTTAGGTAGCTTAATATATAAGTGTATATAAGTGAAATACTATCACAATAAGTATAATTGTATGTCTATATATGTATGTGTATCTGTATACATGTAGGGATATATGACTATATGAATATGACTGTATACAAACATAATGTTTAACTCTCCATATATGATATGCCACATTCACATACTTATTATAAATTGAAAAAAATATTTAGTAGCTTTATTTTATATTGAAATTATAGAAAAGATTGCTGTATTGCAAAAATGTGATATTTACACTCTATAGCCAATTAAAAGTTGTTTAGTGAAAAGTTAAAACAGTATAAGTAGAATTTTTTAGTTTATGTAGTAAAATACATTACAGATCATTTTTATATGGGGCATGACATCAGTGTTTTTTTGCCATCTACTGGCTTTAACTGGGGTTATTATTGTGATCAAAATTTTTACCAGATTTCTTCTACTCTGAAAATGGAGGTTGTACAGTTTTAAACTCAGAATTAAAATACATACTGTGTAATCTGCTCTTCCTTAATTTAAATTATTTTAGCCTTATTAAAATGTTTTTCAAACAATATATTCTGGTTAGTACATCTCCTCCCCCAGCTCATCCAAGATCCTTTCCACATCCCATTTTTTTTAACCAGTTTCTCTGCATTCTACCAAATCTGCACGATATTCAAATATAAATTAGTAGCTAGAAAATGGAGAAGCAAATCTAGCAACATGGTAAGCTTCAGTATTACTTTTAACTAAAATATATGCAAATTCTTCTATTAGAAAAACTAGCATTTATATGTTAGGTCTCACCACTAGAAGGAAATACCAACAATTATATTATAAATTCATTTAAAGTATTATAGTCAACAAAATATGCTATAAGAATCCCTACATTCTTGTTCCAATAGAACAGACAGTTCATGGATATTTAATTGGAAATCATCATTTTATTAATTGTAATTACTTCTTCTTAGTAATTTTATGGTTTACTGAAATCTATATAGTATAATAAAATACATTTTTGGCTTCAGCATCCCTGACAAGATAGCTTTGGGTATCAGAGATACTATGGTCCTCAAATATGGTGCTGCCAAAGCTTTTACTATACCTGTAGATAAAAGAAGATGGGGGCAATATGAGACTGAGAGATACTGCCTTAAACAGCCCAAAGAATGTATCTGCTTCTTGCTGGCATTCTCTGGCTTTCACATAATATGAAATATAATTTGTCTATTTATTTTATACTGAAGGTATCTGTCTTAATTATATTTTTTTCACCATGGTCAAAGATATTTTATTCCAGGATGCAAGGATCAACAAGTGCAGGTCAATAGATGTTGATCAACGTAACAAAAAGTTAATGATACAAGTCACGTGACCAATTCTACAGATGCAAAAAAGATAGTCATCTGGCAAAGTTAAACTTGTCTTCATGTCGAAAATCCTGGATGTGCTAGGAATAGAGTTAATATGCCGCAAAACAATGAAGGCAAGACATGAAAAGCCCACGGGCATTATTATACTAACTGGAAGAAAACTGAAGCATTTCTTCTAAAGTCTGGGAGGTGATAAGGGAGGCCAATTATCTCCACTCTCATTCAATATTGTGCTCCAAGCTGTAACCACAAGACAAGAGAAAGTTCTAGAAACATAAAAGGAAGAATTAAAATTATTTCCATTTGAACATGACAGGATTCTGGGCTGAATAGATTCTATAACTATAAAATGTAGGTTTTCCTCCCAACCACTAAATTCCCAGAAAAAGCTATTCTGATACCAAGTATTTATTAATAAATTCCTAGGAGATAAGCTTTGACTTGTTCTCCAACTAGCTCTTAGCTTATTATCCTTTATTTTCTATCCCAAATTCAGTTATGTACTAGTGTACATCTGTTTCCTCAGCACTTCGGGATTAATATTCTTTTTATTCTAATCTGAGTTCAGCTACATGACTGGCTTATGACCCTCTCCTAAGAGTCCTCTGTAGAATCCCCTGTTTCTATTGCCCAGAATTCTCTTTATTTATGCTGCATGTTTCACCTTCTATTTTCTGCTTCAGCTCATTGGTCATGATGTTTTCTTTTATTCTTTTTCTTTTTGGATATTTTTTATTCACACTTTAAAAGTTATCTAGTTGCCCAGTTTCCCCTCTGGAAAAACCCTATTCTATCTCCCCTATTCCCCCTGCTTCTATGACGATGTTTTCCTAACCACCTACCCACCCACCCACCCACTTCCTCTCACTTCCCTTCCATTGCATTCCTTGATTCTGTGGCATTGAGCCTTCTCAGGACAATGGATCTCCCCTTCCATTAATGCCAGACAAGGCTATCTCTGTTACATGTGTGGCTGGAGTCATGGGTTGCTTCATGTGTACTCTTTGGCTGATGTTTTAGCCCCTTAATTATATTTCTATTGCAATGATTAAACATCCCAACCAAAAGCAACTTGGGAATAAATAGGCTTCCTTCATTTCTATTTCAATATCACAGTTCATTATCACATATAATCCTTTCAGAATTCTAAGCAGAAATCATGGAAGCAAATGAAGCAGAAACCTTGATGGGCAATCCTTAGTGTCTTGAGCTCTGTGGCTCATTCGGTCTGTTTTTGTATAGCGCCCAGGACCACCAGCTATGAGACAGCCCCAGCCATAGTGAGTTGGATGCTCCCTCATAAAAGCATCAAATAAAAAAAAAACATCAATTAAGTACATGATCAAGAGGCTTGCTCAGGGACAATCTGGTTGGGCACATTTTGACAGTTGAAGTCCTCTTTTCCAAAATGGCTTCAACTTGTGTCAAGTCGATATAAACTTAGCCAAGTCACTGAATGAATACATCACTGAAAAAGAATGAATATGAATAAGTCTCTTAAAATATTCAGTCTCACTAATATTCAAAATTCTAAGTAAAATTATAAAGGCTATTATTTGTCGGCTCCAATAAATAAAAGAATAAAATGAATATTTTCTTCCTGCTGAAAGAACCAGGGCACAGACACAGTCTGAACAAAGGAAAAACAAAATCAAAGAGGTAAATGACTTAACGTTTAATGTCTGGAAAGCATTCTCAAACACAATCTTCTAGAAGTCAAAGGGCATGGCCAGTCATTTCTATTGGTCTGCTAGTCCGAATAAATGCCGGTTTCTCTCTCTCTCTCTCTCTCCCTCCTCCCTCCCTCCCTCTCCCTCCCTCCCTCCCTCCCTCTCCCTCTCCCTCCCTCCCTCCCTCTCCCTCTCCCTCTCCCTCTCCCTCTCCCTCTCCCTCTCCCTCTCCCTCTCCCTCTCCCTCTCCCTCTCCCTCTTCCTCTCCCTCTCCCTCTCTCTCTCCCCCCCCCCCTCTCTCTCTCTCTCTCTCTCTCTCTCTCTCTCTCTCTCTTCCCCTCCTCTCTGTTTCTTTATTTTATATAGTATGAGTACACTGTAGCTGTTTTCAGACACATCAGATTCCATTACAGATGGTTGTGAGCCACCATGAGGTTGCAGGGAATTGAATTCAGGACCTCTGGAAGAGCAGTCAGTGCTCCTAACTACTGAGCCATCTCTTCAAGCGCTGGTCAGTCTGGGTTTCTGCTACAGCTGTTGACATTGCTAGTCATCCCATGGTGCCGAGTTATCCATTGAACATGCTGAAGCATCACCAAAAGTCTCCCCTGTGTCCTCTTCAGGAACTCTGAACCTACCGAAAGGTGCCAAGCTCAGGCTTTCGCATGACTCATCCAATTCTCTGAGGCTTAACAGTCATCTATGCCCTCTGGTGGACAGACTGGTGGGGGTATTTTCTCAATTCAGGGTCACCTTTTCAAATGAATTTATGTGCAACAAGTTGACATAAAACTAGACAGCATACTGTATACTGTCATTTTCTTTATTCATACATAAGTGATAGAAGGTAAACCTAAGTGTAAATATCATGACAGTAGTACAAAACTGTATTAGAGTTTAGAGAGCTCAGTTTTCTCAATGATAGCTGCCATGTGACTATTTAGATCAATGAACGTATGGCTTGCACAGACCATTCTTCCGCTTAAGTGGACTGTGCCATTGATAAAGTGATTACTGTATTTGTCAACAATTGGAAAGTAATTGCTTATTTGCTTCTAGGTTGTCTTTTGGTTTGAAATGATCTAAATTGCTATTGTCAAAGCTTTCTACCATTAGACATGGATAAATTAATTGTCTTTCCCGTTAGCCTAATTTGTGTAACTAATTCTGTACATACGCAAACGTGGTTTAAAGTGCCGGAATCAAAGCAATGTGTGAGGCAAATTGGCTTCTTCAAATTAAGGACAAAGATTCACAATATTTAGTTTTCTCTGAGTATAATTACACAGCAAACGTGGTTAGAAAGTCTCTACAGGTGAAGTTCTGAGACCTGGCCAATACTGAAGTCACATAGTAATAGAAACTGTTACAAATAAAGTTTTCCTAAAGGTCGAATATGTAGATGATACTGAACTGGGAATTATTCGTCTAAATCACACACTCTGTTCTTGTTCTATCTGAGGAAGCTCCCTTTATAGCTTGTTTTGAAGAGTGAAGCATTTTTCTCTTCATTTATCATCATTAGTGAATGTGCATTTGAGCATAATTCTATTTCTTAGAAAAATAAACATAAAATCATAGAATTGATTCTTTGCAGAGCCCTTATACAAAATCACTTAATCCCATCCAGGGAAGATATCTTCATGAGCTCATTACCCCTTAAAGGCATGTCCCTTAATGCTATTTCATTGAAATTATGTGATTTCTAGAAAGAACACTCTAAAATCATAGCTCGTTCTAGGACTATTGCTTTCAGATGTTGAAAAATGAACTTGAAGGTTATGATTCTGCTCTTACATGTATGAATTACACTATACGCATACTGGGACATGACCACCTTAAGGAAGTATGAGTAGATCTGGGAAATACATTGTTAAAAAGAATTGCAAAATACTCTATAGAAAATAATTAAGTTGACTAGATGAAAGCTTGATTGACATTGTTTTCAATAGCCAAGTCTCATTATTCCGTACTGTAAATCTTTAAATATTGTCCTAGACAATTTAATTAATGATAATTTAACCCTCTCATTGAATGCTTATATAAAAGGAATAGGTCAAACTGTGTGAAGGAGAACTGCTGGAGAAATGATTCTGTCCTCAAACATGCAGTATTATGACTTACAGCCACATTAATAAGAACATTATTGGGGTTGGGGATTTAGCTCAGCGGTAGAGCGCTTGCCTAGCGAGCACAAGGCCCGGGGTTCGGTCCCCAGCTCTGAAAAAAAAAGAACATTATTTAATATGTTTACGTTACTGTTCACATTATGAGTTAACAGCTACAATTGTGACTTGTCACATGTTATGAAATGTTACTAATTACCCTCAGATAGGGCTTTAAATTCTAGAAGTTACTTTTATCAAACCTTGAAAATGATGTAAAATAATTTTGAAAGAATAAATATAGTAAATAGTCTCTATTTCTTTCAGGTCATTGTGATTTTTTAAAAAAAAATATTATGAAGTTAAATATAATGAGGCATTTCAATATTTCATCTCAATCAGGTGATTAGCCATCTATGTTCTTTATAAAGTCAGTGTATAACATTAGTTATTCTGTAAAATACAACTATGCAGTTGGATTTCTGTTTAGAAATTCACCAAGCTGCCAATTTTTCTCATATCAGCATGTGAACTATTTTTCCCATTGTTCTATTATTAAATATATTAAAGCATCTTAATGGCAGATACATTGCAAAGTTCATGCTCTCTCTTAATTTATTTGAGTACTTCATAAAATATAGTAAATTACAAACTCTAGTTAGTATGCTCATTTCTGTACGATATGCTGTGATATGCCTGAAACAATTTTATTTGTATACCAGAATAAACAAATTTTTAAATGTTTTACAAATAAAGAAAAATATTTTTTCACTGTTGGAGAAAGAAACTATAAGCAATGAAATACAATGATTGGAAAACTTCCTTGTGATATTGAAGTAATATTCAATGCAGTATCATAAAAAGATAATTACTTCATTTACATAATGTTTATTTGTATGCCTTGACGACATCTAATTTATGTGTTGGAATATATAGTGATTATATATGGATATATGTTCTTACTTGCATTCTGTTTATATTTTTAATTTTTATTTGTCTGCTTACTTACTCCTTAACCCAGTCTTTGAACCCAGGAGTGATATAATAAAGAATATCTCTGTAACTGAAGATCATCTTTATACTCACTAAACATGTTTCGTGTAATGCTTGAGATAGAACTCATGGTTTATTGCATTTAAGGCAAGCACTTTATCTGTATAGATACATCCTGAATGCTGGAGGACAATTTTTCACCCATTCTATTATATATTTTGGCATTGAAAAATACGATCAATTTCTCAAATGTGATAACAACAACACAGTATTTTCTATGGGTGATATTCAGACAGCTAAACTAAATTTCTCTAATCAAAGATTTTGGATAAATATATTACTCTCCGGTATATTGCACAGACACACACACCGATATACCCTGCATTCATTTATTAATTTTTATTAAAGATAGATTTTATATACTAATATACCTTTATAAAATTCCCTAGTATTCAAATGTATAAAAGATTTTCTTCTCATAATGACCTTAGAACTGGAAGAAAGATGAGCAAAGCATGCACACAAAGGAAAACTTTTAATTGTTTTATTTAACACAGAAGAGATAAAGATCTGTGTAGTGTGGAGCAAAAGGGTGAATTTAGTTGTGGCATAATGGAGATACTTGCTTAAATAATTAGTGATTAGCATATGGTTTTCTAAAAAAGTCAAAATTACTTGCACAGAATGGACTGTGACTAAGAGAAAGGCAGATTCCCGGACATAGGGTGAGGTATGTTCTGCAGTGTGGAGATACAGTCAGAGTACAAGTCCGAGGTTGGAGCCTAGAGGACAGGGTATGGAGTTAGCCAGAAACACCGGGTAGAGAACACCTGGAAGCTTTGATTCCAATTTTCTGTTTAGCTTGGGAGCAGTAGATTTATGCTTAAGCCTTTCATCAGGGAAGAGAAACTATTTCTATTACAAAATAAATTCTTGAACGTGAAGGAAATATTTCCTTGAAGATAAAAGATATGCTGTGGATACTTGTTCTTTTCCTATAATCTCAGGTTACAGTCAACCATTAATGACTTCATCATTGTTTATCCAGTACTTCTTTAGTTCTCAAAATCTTACATGTTATTTTAAAATAAGACCATACTTTCAAAACATTTTTACAGCCAACCTAACTCAAGATATCGCATAGAACAAAGACTTTTACATTTCCACATGCACATTAAAATATTTTGTGATAAAGCATTACACATTTACACAATTTTCCATTTTAAAAAGGTATACAACATTTCTGTAGTTGGTCTAACATTTGTATTATGTTAACTAGGTGCCCTGAATTACGTGAGAATCTCCACATAAGATGATGAGGGTCTCTGACACTATTGGTTTTGAATGGTAAATCAAGCTGCCAGAGGACAATGGGTGGACAGGGAGACAGAAAAGGGACTTTGAAGATTTCAAGGCAAGCGACAGAGGGAGGAAAAAGCAAAGAGCCACTAGGCTGGCAACGTTATAGTGGCTACACCTGAGAAGTAGAGGTGTAGAGAAGTAGAGAAGTAGAGAGTCAGAGAGCCAACATGTACATTTCAGGACAGAGAGACAGAAGACATGTAAGAGGCAGGAGAGAGTAGCCCCAGGATCTCCCTGACTGGGTCTAAGACAACAAAGATAAAGTAGAGATTTTAGTAAGTAAAAACTGAAGAATACCAGAGGTGAATATGTTAACCATGTAGATGTTTGGGAGTGGCTCAGCCATTGAGCTGCTTAAGAAATATTAAAACATGAGTTTGTGTGTGTGTGTGTGTGTGTGTGTGTGTGTGTGTGTGTGTGTGTGTACACATACACGCATGCCTGCCTTTCATTCAAGAACCCAGAACACTGGGGTGGGTAACAATGCCACTGCCTGTGAGTCTGTCTGAATAGATATTAATTGGCAGTGACTACACAATAGAACAAACTTAGAAATATATGTTGAACCCAAAAGCTTATTTTCTTTATCCTTTTATATTATTTATACTTGAAGCAAAAGAGCATTTAAATAGGAGTTATGCGTGATGGTGTGCATGGGTCCATCAATATAAGAATTAAAAGAAATTTGAAGCATCAACATCACTGTATACTTGTGAGGTTCAATTGGATTCATTTATATGTCTGATATACTCAAATAAAAGTAAAGGACGATTAAAGAGTCTAAAACGGTTACACCCTAAACCACCTTCAATATATGAATTCCAGTGGAGTTTGCTTCTCCATATAAATGTAGATTTGTTGTCTAAAATTGAAAGAAAATCATTTCTTTGTTCTTTTACCATAACTATATGATATAGTTTTTAAATGAAGCTTACTGATTTGTGCATAGGTATTTAAAATTTTTAATATAAGAGAGAATTTTTCCATCTGTATGTAAAGCAAAAATTATATTTAAGCATGAACTTCGAGAATTTCCCATAGATATATCTATTAATGTGCACTATCTACTAAAAATCAAGCAAAGAAAATGCAAGGGAAAGATGAGTAGAAGTTGAGCGGGAGAGATGGGCTTATGGAAAAACTCACGTCAGAGGTTTAAGAAAAAAATATCTTCGAGATTCATGTTGATCTTTTACTGCCACAGGAGCCATTGTCTTCCTCTCTCATAAGACTATGTTTCCATTGTTTTAACTTTTTGTGAATTCTTACATTTTATTCACCTGAGACGAGTCTTTATTTTTGGGTGGGTTTTAGTTATGATTTATCTGAATGTTTAATACTTCAGTAAAGTAAATGAAGAGAGAACAGTAGACTTAGTGTTCTGACTTCAATATTAATGAACATTTGGTCTAGTTATTACAATCAAAACACATCATTGGATTTGATTGTAATCACTATGACTGGAGTATTCTTGATAGAAAATAGGTCTCATCAAGTACAGAAAGGCAAACCAAAATGAGTGTATTATACTGAAGATCAAATTAATTTTAGAGTACTGTCTGCCATGAGGTATAATGAGAAGTCAATAAGAAAGTTATTATTGCAGCCAACCAAAAGAATTTCCTTTCTTTAGTAATATAGAATATTGTATGCTACAAATGGTTAATATTATTTGGGATTTATTTTGTTGATGCCTCAGGATCAAGATAGAGGAATTATTTTATAAAAATCCCCTGCCTAAAATGTAAGATGTTAATCCAGTTTTATTGAGGAAGCATCTGGAAGCCTCACAAGCCAACCTAAAAGATGCTCTGGTAGATGTGAATGACCTAGAAAATAGTATTTAATAAAATGTGAACATCTTTGAAATGTGACTTTCAAGGTGGAAAATATATAGCAAATCTACCATGTTAACACAACCATTTCTTCCTCATTACTGCTTACTAACTTTCTACTTACTTACCTAGTCCTGAGTGGCCATGTGGAAGGGACAGTATGGCATGGCTTCCCACTCTTGGAACAAAGTCATCAGGACTCTTGTGGACCCCCATGGATGTTGACTGTTGCTAGGTGTAAGGCTTGTTTGTATAATTTACTTTATGTTGTTCCTACGGGAAATAGTCTCCATGCTAAGGTTATTGGGGGAATGTCTTTTGTGCCAAGGTTAATGACTCTATGATAATCAGAGATGAATCAAATACTGGAAGTGAGGGTGTATCTATCTATGTCCTTAGCAAAGAATGATAGGTGCTATGATCTTCAGGATGCTCTTAAGGGTGAGGTAAAGAACTCTAAAACCATGAATTCAAGGATGTATAATTTCTCAAGTATTCAAAATATTAGAACGCAAAATGAAGTATGACGGGCTTCACAGACCTAAAAACAAAAGAGGCAGCTACACTATGAGCAAGCTTGTCAGAAAGAGATTAAAGGAGAAGATAGAGATTTGGGCAGTGATGATCACATCACAAGATCCCATCCTTCTAAATGTACTGTCTGTGCATGTAAAAGTAGGCAAGGCTGACCTCTAAATCCATTTGCAATGTTTTAAAAATATGTGCTTGTCCAGTGGAAGGGGAAGCCCTTGGTCCTGCCAGTGAATGTGATTGTTAGGGGGAGGGCGGTAATAGGGGGAGGATGGGGAGGGGAACATCCATAGAGAGGGGGGGGTTAGGGGGATGTTGGGCCGGGAATAACAATCGAAATGTAAATAAGAAATACTCAAGTTAATAAAGATGGAAAAAATGTGCTTGCTGTCTTTTTCTAAGAATCAGGCTGGGGTCATGGAACACTGATTCATGTAGTAATCAAAAGGGAGTCTGTTGAGAAGAGGTTTTGATATCCTGTTTGTTATTTTATTTATTTATTCATTTACTTATTTATTTATTTGTTATTCCAGAGTAATTTGCTAATTGGTCTTCTATCTCTGTGAAGAACTGAGTTGGAATTTTGATGGGGATTGCATTGAATCTGTAGATTGCTTTTATAGATTGCTTTTGGAAAGATGGCCATTTTTACTGTGTTAATCCAGCCGATCCTTGAGCATGAAAAATCTTTCCATCTTCTAAGCTTTTCTTTGATTCTTAAGAAACTTGAAGTTCTTGTCATACAGATCTTTCCCTTGCTTGGTTGGACACACCAAAATATTTTATATTAGTTGTGACTATTGTGAAGGGTGTCATTTCTCCACTTTCTTTCTACGCCCATTTATCCTTTGAGTAGAGGAAGGCTCCAATACATATGTAGCAGAGGATTGCCTTATCTGAATTCAGTGAGAGAGGAGAGCACTGGTCCTGTGGAGGCTTGATGCACCAGGGGAGGGGGATGCTAGAGCAGTGATTCTAAAGTGGGTAAGTGGGTGGAGGAGCACCCACATAGAGGCAAAGGGGAGGGGGAGACAGAGAAGGGATGGGGTTTTGTGAAGGGGTAACAAGGAAGGTAGAAATGTAAATAAATAAAATGATTAATGAAAACAACAAAGGGAACCTGGAGTAAACTTCTGTATTCAAATGTAAATAAAAGAATGGACCTTGTTCTGGGAGAGCTGGGAATTTATCTGGATGACCTGTCTGGAGATCTCAAAAGAAAGCTGTCTCAAGCAGAACACAGGTCATTAGCTTGTATGCCATGATGGATTTATGTACTGTTTTTTTTGTTTTGTTTTGTTTTTGTTTTTTGTCTTTTGTTTTCCCATACTCAAAGAGCCTGTCTCTCAGGAATCTCAGAGCAAGCTGAAGTTGTCCTTGGCACTTACCCATTTCCTTTTTTCCCTTCCTGCTTACCCACTTCCATTTTATACACATCCTACTTGCCCAATTCTTACTGCCTTCCTGCTTCCCAACTTAATATTTGTCTTCTAAAAGTAAAGACATTTCAAATTTGATGAACCTTTGTATTAGTCATTGCTACGTTCTAAATGAATAGAAAAGCATCCTGAGTCTCTATCTCTAGAGTAGAGTAATCAAACTAGCATTTATTGCCAATTAATAATGTTAATGGTTTATGTTAATTTTCTTTAAAATTAATAAAGGAGTAACAAATTTATATAATTACTATTTTTGTCACTTATCGTGGTTTAAGTTGGGGAAAATAATTACAACCCTTAGGGAAGGTAGACTATCTTAGAGGTATTTGTCTGTGACAAATAATCAAGGCTGATATTAATACATTTAAGTGCTTTTCAAAGAAAAGTAAAATGACTAGGACATATATTGTTTAATGATTTTGCAGTAATCTAACATATAAACTTTTCATGCCCAATTATTTTACTCATACACAAGTACATGGATGATGAAACTAATCTTGATCAAACAGTAATAAAATTTGCCTTTACTCAGTTCAGATATTTGTACACTGAAATTATCTTTGTTTGAAAACACTGTAATTTGAGTTTTGAGTTATATTAAATTAAAAACACGTCATAGAAATCATATTATGGTGTTTAAAAACAACTCAGAACAACACTGAAGACTGCACTATCATCATACATTAACGTAGCTTTTGGAGGGAGTTGTTCTGATCTCTTTTGGACAGTAGTGAGGGAAGTTTAATGGTTTTTACTTCCTTGGGATATATTTGGTCAAAAAGGACCTTATTGCAAAGGGCAAGATTTCTTCTGGTGGAAACTTCGCATGATTAGAAGCAAGCAATGTGGAAAATTCAGGCTTGCTTTTAGAACAATTTCATGGACCATTGCCCAAGAAACTGAAGTAGGTAACTGGGAACTAAGGTATGTATATGTGACTTTAATAAGGTCTGTATACAGAGATAATGGTGATAGGTTGAGGGTGTAGTTCGTCTTCTAAATTTCAATTCTTATTTGACTGGAAATTCCTCTTTCTCATTCCAATTTCTCCTCTCCTTTGTTTCTCCTCAAATTTTTTCTCGTCCCTCCCCTCCCATTTTTCTTCTTCTATCCCTCCATTTCCCCTCCTCTTTCCTTTTGCCTAAAAGTCCAAAAGACTTTTGCTTTTTGCCTCTTCTATATTTCTATCTCTCTGAGAGTCTTTTAAAGAATTTGGGATATCATCATGGTGTGAAATACATATTTGTCAAAATAATTTCTTCATGTTTTAGCCTCTTATTCATGGATACATGAGAAACTTACTTTCTGTTTTTAATTCCATTTTTGATAACCCTTATTAATTATCAAAATGCCACCATATTTTCAGAAAATGAATGAATATATTTATCTCACAGTTTTAATTTTCTGGTAAATTTGCATAAAGAATGTATGCTTCAAGAGTATAATCACACATATTCATATCAGCACAAACATTTAACTTGCACATGCTTTCCACACCGGTGTGAAAGAGGCACTATTTGCTTCCACTTCGGTGCTAATGTTCATGACTAATGTTCTAGTAAAGACGGTGAGCAAATCAATTGCACTTCCTAGCAGTAAGGTGAGGTCCAGTTACATTTTATACAAAAATCATAGGAAACTAAGCATTATACCTGAAAAAACTCTGTATCTTATATTTCACTGTATTTTGGGGTTTATGCATCTCCCTTAATGTACAGTTAATGAAATTTGAGGTTATCGATCTGTTTTTATAGTCTTGCCCTGTGTTTTTAAAGTGACTGATCATACGTTGTGATTATAGTATTCTTTCACAGAATTCTGACCAGGGAGCAAAATATTTAAGAAGTATCGTTCTTCTTCGGAAAAATGCAAAAGGCCTATGATTTGTCACTGAAATATTTTATGAGTAATGGAGGACATATCTTTGCTGAGAGTAGAATTTTAAATCTCCCATTCAGTTCACTGTCTCTGCTAGAGAAGCATAGGTCTTAAATAACAAGAAAAGATAAATGATGAAATGTTGATTTCAGCCATAAATGTGATGTGATCTATGAATAGGAACCTGCAAATAGTAGACTGTGTACCCAGTGTCATTTTTAAATTGGTTGGCACTTTACAAAAACAGTGAGTTAAAGTAGCTAAAATAATGGATTTTTAAAAAGAGATTGTGAAATATATAACCAGGCAATTCCCATTCATTTTAAAACTGAATAGTTTGAAAAACTGATCTTAGAGAAATCTGTTACCTTCATTCAATCAAAATCATTAAATGTTATTATCTGAGAAATAATGACCTACTGGGAGGTAGCATAATACATCTCCATATATATATGTATATATGTACATATATATGTATCACTTATAATTTAGATATAATTTAAGTTCAATATTCTAATTGGTTATATCTACTAATTATCAATGATAGGAAAGTTGTTCATATAACCATTGTGACCTTCATTAGTTTTGGAAGCAATGGAGAGTTTGAATAGTGGAAAGTAGAATTTTTTTATTGATTAGCAAGTAGCAATTAGGAGATTTGGGCAGAGGAAGGTGGTTAAATATCATTCATCCAGTTTTGGAACAGTTTAAGAAGAAAGATTCAGTTCTGGCTTCAGATACTACCAAAAGTAGAGAGAATGTGACTTCCCAGTAGCTACTTTTACTTGGAGGGAGGAGGGATGAGTTAGAAATAGTGATGACATTATAAGTAATGATTTCTCAGAAAGAGGTATTAGTCATGTTTGCAGTCACTTTACGTCCTTGACTATAGACTGATAGAAGCATGATTTCTGTTCTAATGTTCTCATTCTAATAAAAGGATTTTTTAAAAAAATTTTCTCTTTGTGTTGAAAAACACAGTAAATTCATAAGTATACACTTAATCATTTTTAGTAGGCATTTGTCTGATTTTTAAATTCTTCAGGAAGTGAGGTATGAAGAAAAAAATGCTAGAAGTGCTACAACAGCTGTGCCTACACACAGTCATGTACTGTGCAAGGACTTTTTCATCAAGGCTACGGTGCATGTCAAGTGGTAACTCATTAGGTTATAATGAGTCAGAACTTCTAGATACCATGAAAATCTTTAACATATAGTAAACATATATTGATTATATATTAATATTAACTTACAAAGTTACTTGGCATATATCATGTGTGTATGCATTATGAATACAATATTCATTATGATATGAGCAAAATTCCCACAATAATAATTATTAACTATGAATTTCATAGATACCTGGTTTAAAGTTAATATTGCTAATCCTAAGTAGATATCTGAATTCATCTATATGCTTCTACTATTGTATTGTATTGTACTATTTATATTATGCCATATCATATATTACATTATATTATATTATATTGTATTACCTAAAGGAAAGTTTGAAACTTTCCATGAAGAATAGAACATGGAGAAAAACCAAGGTTCCAACATCAATTGCTTTGACTGTCATCATGGAGTCAGGTAAATATTGAGACAGCCAAAGCTTTCCTTTTCTGAGCTTGTCTTTTATTTCCAACTGCCATATACCATATTTATTATGTTCAGGAAATAGATTAAGGTTATATCTACAGTCTAAGACATACAAAGAGAGTCAAAGACAGAGAGAGAGAAAGAAAAATGGATACCAAGCCAGAAAAAGCAAGAGAATCTTTTTTCATTTTTTGTAATCAAGTAATTTATTTATATCTTGCCTCCCCTGACATTGTTCCTACCCCACTCCCCTTCACATGTGAAGTTTCCTCCACCCACTATCCCCAGCAGCTGCATATTCAACCTTCTGGTCCTCTGGGCCAGTCTGCTGACTCTCCCCATACATGATCCTAACCCCCCATCTCTTTCTATTCCCCTCTGCTACCCACCTCTTTCCCTCTGGCTCCTATGACTATTACATTTCCCCTTCTAAATGAGACTCAAGCATCATTACTTGGGCTTTCCTTCTTGTTCTTTGAGTCTATGGTGTATACCACAGGTAATCAAATTTTTTTGCTAATATCTTTGTATTAGTGAGTACATAGCATGCATGTTCTTTTGGGTCTGGGTTATTCAATCAGGATGATATTTTCTGGTTTCATCAACTTGCCTGCAAAATTCATGATGTCATTGTTTTTAATAGCTGAATAGTATTCCATTATGGAAATGAACCATTCTCCTATTGAGGGACATCTGTTATGCTTCCAGTTTTTGGCTATTACAAATAAGGCTGCTATGAATAGAGTGGAGCATGTGTCCTTGTATATGGTGAAGCATCTGTTGGGTATATGCCCAAAGCTGGGTCTTTAGGTAGAGTATTTTCAATTTTCTAAGAAATCACTAGATTGATATCTAGAGTGGTTATACAAGTCTGGGATTCCACCAGCAATGGAGGAATTAACCAATATCTTTAAATCCCCATCAGCATGTGCTGCAAGTTTTGTTTGTTTTTTTGTCTTTTGGTGTGTGTGTGGGGGGGTGGGTGGGTGTGTTTTGGTTTGTGTTGTTTGTTTTTGTTTTTCTGTGTTTTATCTTTGCCATGCTGTTTGGTTTACAACTTAGTGTAGATGTTGGCATTTCCCTGATGACAAATGATGTTGAACATTTCGTAAGATGCTTCTTGGCCATTCGAGATTCCTCCATTGGGAACTCTCTGCTTAGCTCTATACCATATTTTATAATTGTTTTTTTTAAATTTTTTGGAGTCTAACTTTTTGAGTTCTTTATGTATTTTAGTAATTAGCCCTGTGTTGGTTGGAGAGTTGGCAAAGATCTTTTCCTAATATATAGGCTACCATTTTGTCCTATTGACAGTATCCTTTACCTTACAGAAGCTTTTCAGATTCATATGGGCCCAATTATCAATTGTTAATCTTAAAGCTTGAGCCACTGGTGTTCTGTTGAGGAATATCCCTTGTGCAAAAGTGTTAAAGGCTATTTCTTAGATCCTCTTCTGTTAGATTCAGTGTACTTGGTTTTATTTTTAGGTCCTTGATCCACTTGGGCTGAGCTTTTAGCAAGATGTTAATTATGAGTCTATTTGCAGTCTTCTACATGATGACTTCCAGTTCAACCAGCACCCTTTGTCGAAGTTGTTTTCTTTTTTTCTACTGTATGGTTTTGAGTTATTATAATAAGAAAGATGACAACTTTGGTAAAATTCTGGAGGCCCTGACTATGAAAGTTCTTTTCAAATAATGTCTACCGAACACAATTTTATTCATGTAAATTTATATGACCTTAAAACTATAGAAAATAAAATATAAAATTTATAAATTAGACCTCAAGATTTGAAAAAAATACATCTATAAATAGGTAAAAATGTTTCCCTTGTATTATGTGATTTTTATGTATCAACATTTTATGTTTAACTTTGGTTGTTGTTTTAAAGATAAAATGCAAACTGTTTTTCATAGGGCTATACTGCTATTGTTTTTTGGGCTTTTTTTTGTTTTTGTTTTTTTTTGTTTTTTTTTTTTTTTTGTGGAGCTGGGGACCGAACCCAGGGCCTTGCGCTTGCTAGGCAAGTGCTCTACCACTGAGCTAAATCCCCAAACCCTTATATTGCTATTGTTTACAAGGTTCATTCAAACTTCATGGAAAATTATGTATGGGCAGATTTATGATTTAAATTTTTAATATAAAATACAGTTCAGAGATGGATGTTAATGAAATGACTTTTCATTGTTGTTTCATTCTCTGAAAACAGAAATATATTAAAATATTCTCTGTTATTGTAGTTTTATAATTTTCTCTTCTGTTTAGAACAGATTTGGCTTTTCAGGGCTCTTTACATATGTAGGTCTGGCTGTAATTTTCTATTGCCTTCATCATCTTACTCCTGAGGACTCAGCAGTAATATTAAGGAACTCGTTGATAAGGCAAAACATTACATAAACTAACATTTCCAATGACATCATTACTTTTCATTTATTTCAGCACAAAGTACAGTCTGTGGTGTAGAGTCTCCTTATATCCTTTCTTATTGTGTTCAGCCAATTTCTGACTACTTCGTTCTCTTATCTATCCATTTAACAAGATGTTCTATTGAACCAATCAGTACACAGACCACACCATTCTTTGGCTCCTATATACAATTATAATTTGTTTTATTTCCTATCAGTTTATTCTAAAGTTTTTTTCCTTTAAATTTTATGTTCATTTTAGACTCATAATAAATCAGGGGTAGATGAGAGAGGAGTTCTTAAATCTCATATGTGAATATTTTCACTTCCTTTTAATGCAGTACACGTTGGAAAATCTTTACATTTGACTATTCAATTAGACATCTATGTAGAACAGAAGAACAGATGACTGGTTTTAAGTATTCTGTTTCTAGACATTAAATCAAAAACTAAAACATAGACTATCTTTGTACTCATTATCAAAGAGTAATTATCAAAAATATCCTATATCCTTGAAGTCATCTTTGAGACCATGTCAAACAATAATGGATTTGGCCATGGAGTCATGCCATTTCACTTTTACTAACAACACTGAAACCCCATGTTCTTATATTCTCTGAGGATGTTATTTATAAATGAAAAAATAACATAGTTTAAACTTGTGATCTTGAATGTTTTGTTTGTATGTCATAGGTTTTGGTACTACCTGACAAATAATATAAATGTCTCACACCCAGAATTGCATCAATATTCTTGTAGCTACTCCTCCTTAACCCTTCCTCTATTACCTGAGGACCCTAATGAACATAGATACAGAATCAGCTGTCTTCCTTGCTCTCAGCCCTTCCTGTAGCCCATTCTCCATTGTCTCATTTACAAATATGTAGAAGTATTTTCTCCCAGAGACACCCAGTGGTCACGTGGTCAGGAACTGAGTTAGGTGATTTACACAACATTTCCTGTTCTCTATCATGAAAATGCCATTCTCTTGATAAGTCCCCAACAACCTGCTTGAAGGTTTTCATTCTACATTATCTACATTCATGGACAACTATAACTTGGCAGATATCCATGATTCCTCTAACCCTTTATCCCTGTATCTCCAGACTATTCTTTGTTTTACTGTAACATATTAGCAAGAGTCCTTCATCATACCATGTTTCTAATGCACCGGGTATCCCACCCCTTGATGCAAACAGGATTCATCTCTACTCTTTTCCAACATCTACAAACATACAAAAGCACTTTTTACCAGCGACACACAACTATTAAACTTCCCTGATGACTAAGAATGGTGAATATTATGAAGAGATCTCCCATGCTCATGAATTGGCAAAATGAACATAATGAAAATGGCCATACTACCAAAGGCAATCTACAGATTCAGTGCAATCCCCATGAAAATCACAACACAATTCTTCAAAGTCATGGAAAAAGCAATTCTCAAATTCATCTGGAAAGGCAAAGAATCCAGAATAGTGAAAACAATTCTTACAATAAAAGAACAGCTGGGAAATCACCATCCCTGACCTCAAGCTCTACTACAGAGAAACAGTGATAAAAAGTGCATTGTATTGGACAGAGACAGACAGGCTGCTCAATGAAAAGAATTGAAGTCCCACAAATAAAAACACACTCATACACACACTTGATCTTTGACAAAGAAGCCAAAAATATACAATGTTAAAAAGAAAGCATCTTCAATAAATGATGCTGGTCTAACTGGATATTTGTATGTAAAAAATGAAAATAGAGCCATATTTGTCACTATGCACAAAGCTCAAGTCCAAGTGCATCAAGGGCCTCAACAGGAAATCAGATACACTGAATCCAATAGAAGAGAAAATGGGAAAGAGCCTTGAACTCACTGGTACAGGCAGAAATTTCCTAAAAAAGAACTCCAATGGCTCAAGATCTAAGATCAAGACTTGATAAATGAGACCTCATGAAACTGGAAAGTGTCTGTAAGTCAAAGGACATAATCAATAAGCCAAATCGCCATCCTACAGATTGGGAAAAAATCTTAAATAACACCACATCTGATAGATGGCCAATATCCAAAATACATAAAGAACTCATGAAGCATACCACCAAAAAAAAGAAAGAAAAAAAGAAAGAAAAAAAGAAAAAAAGAAAAAGAAAAACCAACCAACCAAACAACCCAATCAAAATATGGGGTAGAGAACTAAACCAACATTTTACAATAATAGAGGAATCTTGAATGGCTAAGAAGCACCTAAAGAAATGTTAAAAATCCTGAGATAACAGAGAAATGCAAATCAACAACCCTGAGATTCTGCCTTACACCATTTTGAATGGCTAAGATCAAAACCGCGGGTGACAACACACATTAGTGATGATGCAGAGAAAGAGGAACACTCCTCCTGGAATTGTAAACTGGTACAACCACTCTTGAAGTCAATTTGGAAGTTTCTCAGGAAATTAAAAATAGGACTACTCCAAAGATGCCTCACCATGCCACAGGAGCACATATTCTACTATATTCATAGCAGCCTTGTTTGTGATAGCCAAAAGCTGTGAGCAATCCAGATGTCCTAAACAGAAGAATGGATACAAAAGATGTGGTTCATTTACACAATGGAATACCAATCAGAACAGAATACCCAGGATACAGTCCATAGAATTAAAAAAAGTCAACAAGCTGAAGGGCCCAAGTGAGGATGCCTCAGTTCCCCTTGGGAGGGAGAAGTAAGCAAGCACAAGGGCCATAAGAGGGAGGAACACGGTATGGAAAGAGGATGGGGATGGGGATAGAGGGGGACATGTTCTGGTATTAAATGGTAGTAGGATTCTGAAGCCCTGAGGGTCAGCAGAAAGAATGGAAATAGGCGAACTCAGGAAGAAGGAGGTTGGGAGGACCCTCTAGAATGTACCAGAGATCTTGGAAGTGAGACACTCTCAGAACTCAAAGGCAGGACACTATATGAAAGGCCCTACAGTGGAGAGAGGGAAATTATTTAATCCACATCCAGCAGAAAGACAGGATATCAAGTGATGGATCTGGTTGCTATCCTACATCCAAAGCTCTGACCCATAACTCTTCCTATCTGAAAGAATTGCAGGGATGGAAGTGGAGAAGTGCCTGAGGAAAAGAAGGTCCAACAACAGACCCAAAGTGGGATCTAGGTCAAGGGGAGGCTCAAACACCTGACACCATTACTGAAGCTATGGGGCATTCACAAAAACAGACTTACCATGACTGCTCTCCCAAAGACCCAACAGGCAACTGAAAGAGTCAGATGCAGATATGTGCACCCAACCAATGAACAGAAGCTGATGACCCCTCTGGTTGAATTAGGGGAAAACTGGAGGAAGCTAAGGAAGAGGGCAACCCTGTAGGAGGATCAACAGTTCAATTAACCTGGACCCCTGAGATCTCTTAGACACTGGATTGCCAAGCAGTCAGCATCCACCAGCAGAGATGAGAACTCAAACACATACACAGCAGAGGACTCCTGGGTCTGGGTTCAGTCAGAGAAGTACACCTAACCCTCAAGTGACTGGAGGCCCAGGAGTTTAGAGGTCTGGTGGAGTGGATGGGGTAGGGACATCCTTGTGTCAAGGGGGGGCGTGAGAGGGATGCAGGGAGGAGGTATGGGATGTAGAACCCTGGGGGGGGTGCAGTGGACTGGGAGGGGAATAAAATCTGGAGTATAAATATAAATAAAAAAAATCCTTAAATTTTTTCTCAAACTTTGTGTTTCATCATTTGATAATTTTCTGCTTAATTCTGTACTTAGTTATATTTTCTTGATTTCTTGATCTTTATTTTTTATATTAACTTTCTAACAATTGTATAATTGGTAAAGACCTTTTACAATTCTGTAGCCTTCTCCTTTGTAGAAATGGTTTCCTTGCTATACAGCTTTTCAATTCCATGAGGTCCCACTTATAAATTGCTATTTGTGCCTCTGATATCAGTGTCTTATTTAGAAGATTGCACAGGCATGTGTGTGTGTGTGTGTGTGTGTGTGTGTGTGTGTGTGTGTGTGTGTGTGTGTATGTACATACAAATGTATAGAACTAGGAAAAAAACCCTGAGGTAACCAAGATTTCATTCTCTCTTATATGCCCAGATGCATGATATAGAATAATGGGTTAGTATAGATGGACTCATTCTTCAAGGAAGGGGACATATATTTTTGTGGAGAGACAGGGAGAGACTATGGTGGTATGATTAAAATAGAGGACAAGCAAGTGGGTAAAGGAGGGAATATGGGAAGGGGCAACTAACAATAAGGGCCAGTTGAAGTGTCTCCAAGGATTCTGATTACTAAAGAAAATTCATAAAATATATTTGTATATGAAAGAAATTGATGTGGAATCAAACATAATCTGGTAAATAATAACCCAAATAGACATCTTTCAGCCAAGTGAAACCTCCAGTCCCAGCAATTGATTACATCAGTGGAGTAGTTACCCAATGAGGCCCCATGGGTCCTCCCAAGCAGTGCAGACCAAAGTTCTCGCTTGCTCTTTAAAAAGCAATGACCTAGGATGATAATGTCCTAATGCTAAAAAAATACATCCTTATCTCATTTAAAATAAGAGTCCAGCTGGTGACTAACTAGAACTTTCTTTACTGAATAGTGTTCATAGTTCTAGAAGGTACACTTCCGCCTTGCTATACATACCTGCTACTTGCAACATTGACCTCCCTGCATGGTAAGCTAGTGCAGTAGAGGCACATTGTGAGAGTAACCAACTACTCTCTGACAGGATTTAAGTACATGGTGTGGAATCCATGTCTGATACTGTTCAAATGTCCAAAAACATGAGATCAGATTGACTTTTGGTCTAGGTGAAAATCAAATACCATTTTCATGCAAAAGAAATATTACAAAAAATCTTCTAGTAGCATTCATCTATATCCATAGATCAGTGTCTTGCTCAGTAAACAACAGAGAAATATGTTCTAGTAAATGGAAAGTAACATTGAGATCCACAACTCTGTAATATGCAATGTGAAAGACTTTGGAACATCTAGTCCTAACTGGGATGTCTATATCAAACATCTGCCTTCATTGATCTGAGAATTATTGTCGAAGAAGTAGAAATATTGTAAAAGCCAGAGGATATAAATGATATTGAACAAACAGTGTCTTCCACAGATAACAGGACTAATGCACAAATGAATTCTCAGAGACTAGGGTGCAAGGGCCTTCATAGTTTTAAGCCATGCAGGGACCAAGTATTGATAAGGAGGAAGTAGATATGCGTTCCCTTTTATGACCAATAGCATATTTCTGTTGATATCTGCTTGCAAAGGAAAAATCAATGTTCTCCAGTGGGTATGTTTAATAATCACACTTAAACAGAGACCCCATGTCCAGCAGAATATTCCCAAAACAAAATGAACTCAATGATAGTTTTGAATGTTATTTGTTTCATGTAGTTTCTGTTTAACATTTTTGTTTACTGGTCTTTTTGTCTTTATGCCATGATTTCTGATTATGTCCTTTTACTTTGTCTATTTTATGTCTGTATATATATATATATATATATATATATATATATATATATATATATATATATATATTTGGGTGCATGTTCTGATCTTTTTTCTGATATTCGTGCTTTCTGTTTGTCTGTTTATTTTCTAAAGTAAAAAAGCAAGAAGTGGAGTTGTCTCCATGGGGAAGAAGGGAGGGTCCGGGAGAAATTAAGGGTTCATGCATCTTATCCAAATATACCCTATAACAATTTATCTTCAAATTTAAAGAGTTTGGTTTTCATTTATGTCATTATGGAGCTATATTCTCCACAGATTTTTCATCGTCTTAATTTGGTTTAGTTTGAACAACATATGCAACTGTACTTTGCTTGGATGAGTAAGTCTTCTGTTTGTCGTTTTCTCCTCCTTAAAATATACCAGGATTCTACAATATACATGTGTGTGTGTTTCATGTATATATCAGTTATGCTTTTTCTGAATTAAAGGTTTTTTCTGAAGTCTATATTTTTAATCTATAGAATTACATGTAGTTATATTTCATACAACAACATTCCTGGTATGTCTTCTAATAGTCTGATTGACCCAGTAATAGATATAAGTGGATGCCATTTCTCTTAGCGAAGTTTTATGATGGTATTTATAGGGACATATGAATACATTTCTAAAATCTTCATGATTGATTCTTCTGCATAAAACATGGAAATCCAGTCAATGTGAAATAATATTTTTGTAAGCTTTCTGTGTTTAGTAATTCTCTCTCCTCCTCTCTCTATCACAGTGGGGATATTTACATGAAAATGGTTTTCTGTAGCGAAGAGTTCATCTGTTCCTGTGGCTTATTTCTCACCTGAAGTCACAATTCTCTGAATATACATTATAATCATCTCTGTGTAAGCCAATTTCAGTGTCACACTCAGAGGATTATGCCTTCAACTGAGAAATAAACAGCAGGGGCTGACAAAATTTAAAAACCAAATGCCCCATTTTATGGAAATGCCCCAATTAATAAAAATACAACTGAAAAGAAGCATTTTAAGTTAGATATCAGCAGAATTATCTCTCAACAGGTTTTTTTTTCCCATGATTTTTTTTCAGTGCTCTTTGTAGCCAAGCTAGTTAAACCTTGGTTATTCACTGTTAATTATGCCAGATGTCTTTTTATCCTTCTGTTTGTGTTTAGCATTCTGCCCCAGTTCTATCATTTTTAATTATGTAAAGCTTTTGTGCTAAGATTCATATAGAAGTAGTAACTCCTCGCTATAATCTATTGATAGCTAGGAATAAAGTGAGAAGGGAACAGATGGTCAGACACTGCATTGTAGACTCACATGGAGACCCAAATAGACATTAAATATCTCAGTCTATTAAAAATCATGATCCACATTAACTTGCAGTTCCACTTAACTTTATATATTGGCTTGTCCATGATGTCATCATTTATGATACTTGAGACGATCTCATAACTTTGTATTCATTTCTGTCCAATTTCTCTGACAGTTTTAGTATAAATTATACAAAATGTTTGATTCACTGTTCGTTTTCTTCATTACTGGCATCAGATGCAAACCAAACAAAAGGCTTTACGAAATGATAAAAGTTTTACTTTTCGTTACTCATTAAGTTAATTAGCATTGATTCACTGCCTAATATTCATAGACTAAGCATAATGTTTTTATAGAACTTAAATAAGTAACACTTGAATAAAGTTTAAAGTTTATAAAACATATTTGCTTTGGGAGAGAGAAATAAAGGTATATAGGAGTCAATTCCAGCTGTAGCTAACCAGAAAGGTTACTCAGTTGGAGTCTCAGGATCTATGTTTCTTTTTTTATTTGTTTGTGTGTGTGTTTGTTTTTGTAAGATTGGGAGGCTCTATTTTAAGAAGGGTTTTGACAATAGATGTGGAAATATGCAAGACAGGAAAAAAGGTCAATCATTGTGAATTAAATACACAGTTACATGATGTAACCTGAGTATTGAGAAAAATAATTGTCAATAATTCTGATAATTCTACAAATGCAGTGCATATATATGTGTATATATATATATATATATGTATATATATATATGACTGGAGAAAGACATTCAGAGTCATGCAGCAAGTCTGACCTCAGCAAGTTTTTGTTTCGAGTTGCTGGAATTTGCTTCAACTTTCTACACATGAACTGATTTTGAAACACAAATTGTAAGGGTGCGAGTCTGTGCTAGGTTAGACATCACACCGATGGAGCAAAGAAAGCATGCCTGGGACATACAATATCAAAATCCTCATGATTTTGTCAGCATTCAATAAGGAAAGTGTATACAAATAAAATTAAAGAATGTTTAGTAATGAATTGATTGCAAGTCTACTTTTTTTTTTTTAAATCTGCTTTACTATAGTAAGTCAAGAACGAAGAGAAAAGCTTCAGGCAAAAACTTGATGATCATCAAGGAGACTATTGATACAACACATCTCTTTAATAGACAGCCTAACCAAGCACAGGTTATCATTAACAAGAGAAATAATATTGTAGACCAAAGAACATTCGTGGGCTGGACCTAGGCCTCCCTGCACATATGTAGCAGATGTGCGACTTGGTCTTCTTAAAGGTCCTGAACGACTAGAGCAAGAGCTAATCCCAAAGCTATTACCTGCTTGTGAGATATGTTTTTCGAGCTGGCTTGCCTCATCTGGTCTAGATGGAAAGGATGAAACCAGGCTTGCAGAGACTTGAAGTGCCAACTAGGGAGGTGGATACCAAGTGGGGGTCAGACCTGCTCAGAGGAGAATTAGAGGGGAGGTAAGAGAAGGATTGTGGGAAGGAGTGCCTTGAAGGGGGTTAGTGAATAGGATGTAAAGTAAAAAAGACCAGAATGCGAATGCTTTACTCCTTCTTTAAAAGGGGAACAAGAATACCCTTGGGAGGGAATAGGGAGGCAAAGTTTAGAACAGAGGCAGAAGGAACACCCATTCAGAGCCTGCCCCAAATGTGGCCCATACATATACATCCACCAAACTAGATAAGATGGATGAAGCAAAGAAGTGCAGGCTGACAGGAACCGGATGTAGATCTCTCCTGAGAGACACAGCAAGAATATAGCAAATACATAGGCGAATGCCATCATTAAACCACTGAACTGAGAACGGGACCCTCGTTGAAAGAATCTTAGAAAGGACTGAAAGAGCTTGAAGGGGCTTGAAACCCCATATGAACAACAATGCCAACCAACCAGATCTTCCAGGGACTAAGCCACTACCTAAAGACTATACATGGACTGATCCTGGACTCTGACCTCATAGGTAGCAATGAGTAGCCTAGTAAGAGCCCAATGGAAGGGGAAGCCCTTGGTCCTGCCAAGACTGAATCCCCAGTGAACATGATTGTTGGGGGGAGGGCGGTAATGGGGGTAGGATGGGGAGGGGAACACCCATATAGAAGGGGAAGGGGAGGAGTTAGGGGGATGTTGGCCTGGAAACCGGGAAGGGAAATAACAATCGAAATGTTAATAAGAAATACTCAAGTTAATAAAGATGGGAAAAAAAGACATATAATAAAGGATTTTTTTAGTAATAAAAAATAAGTCAAAACAAAATTAAATTTAAAATGAAATGTATAAGCTTATACACATAAATGAGCATATTCAACAACAGTTAACCGAAAATGTGGCAATGAATGTTCAAGAAAGCAAATGTATGGTTTGGTAATATTGATGGGGCTTATGGGGCTCAGAGTTGTTATTATATAACATCAAATGACAAAAGGTAGCCTACCGGAAGATAAAAGTGTAAAAATGGCAAAAAAAAAAACTGTAAACTGTTTTGAGTTTTTTTTTTTTTTTCTGTAGATCTAAGCAGTTAAAAAAAAAGTGAATGTATTTCCCAGGATTTCAAGTGGGTAGACTATTTCTACACCAGTAAAGAACAAGACCTGTGTCTCTCATGTGATGATATCATGTATAATAAATAAACTCATTGCTTTTTAAGTATTTTCTTCATCACGCGTGAGGGGCAGAGGTTGAATGAAAGGCCTTGAATGTTTCTATGGAAAGCACAGCTAAACAGCTTACTGAATTTTTCAATGAAATTATCACTGAAGTAATTTTCTGAGGAGCTTTTTGTTACAAAATTTAAAACAGTACAAAGATTTCCTATGCATGTAAGCGACATAAAGACTTTTATAATGCCTCTCTCTCCACAGGATAGTAAACCTGAGCATAGGTACAAGATTCAAGTGTAAATACAAAATGTGGTATTGAGAGGAAGCATGCATTTGACTTCAGGAAGCAAATAGTCCTTTATTTGTTTACTTTTATTGTTTTTTATACAATAACCTGTTTTGTCAAATTATGCACTCAACTTCCAGTATTAATTTTATAATGAATAATATTTCTAAGATAGAAGACCCATTCTAACAATTTAAAGCAATTATAAAACATGTAGCTCTCAATTTTCCACTAAGACAATAATCCCTAAAAAGCAGAAAAATACATACCTAAAAAATACCTAAATAACTGATATCAATACAGGTAAGCTCAAGGTATGCTAATAAATGTTGTACACATTGATTTACATTTATGTATAGTCATTCCATTATCTGTATCGATGGCTTATTCAAATACATATATGTAGTATATAACTAATATCCAGAATATCATGTGAAAAATTGGCTTATTTATAGAAATATTTACTATCAATGTTGTTTTGAGTACCTGAATGAAGTGAAAAAAATTTGTTTCTTTGGAGAATCAGTTGTGACATATGATATTTTTCTGAAAACTCTTATGAGAGGACATTTTGCTAAGAACAGCCACATGGTCTTTTTTCTAGAGGTTGCCAGGAAAAAGGGCATGTGATAGTTTGCTAAGGTGGATGCTTGAGAGAACGTGATGTTTGGCAAGGATATAAATGTCACCCAATGGACAGTGGGTGATGCTGGATGATATTGGTATGTCTTGCATTCTTTACTGGTCTACGGTGGGCTTAGCTGCTGGTCTTTGCTGATGATGCTGGATGATATTGGTACACCTTACCATTCTCTGCTGGCCATCACTAGTCACAACTTCATAGTGAAAAAATATACTAAGCCACTTCTGGTGGTTTTGTAAGATTCTTGCCACTTCTATAGATTGAGGGCAAATGGAAGAGCCTTGAGGTCTTTCTGGGTGAACCTGCCATTGCTGATTCTGAGCAGTGTTTGTGAGAGGATCAAGCTGTTGCTGCTAATTCTGTAAACTGAACTGCCAATATCCTGGCAACAAAGGTTGGATTTGCTCCAAAGATATATTTCTAAAGAAGTTCACATCCGATTTTTTTCCCACTACCTCTGATGGGTAGTAGGGCAGAAGCAATGATAAATCATTTAAGAACCCTTATTTAAAGTAGGTTTTGAAAACTTTATGTCTATACCTGAATATACACTTTAGTTACTGAACAGACATACAAGAATATATAACATATACTAAAATATCTTCTCCTGAATGCTACCTAAATTCTTAAATTCAAATTTGTATTTTGTTCCTTTTTATATTTGAAATTTTGAGTAGGTCTTCCTTCCTGCACCTAACAAATACATCAAAGAGAACATTCCTTTTCACTTTTCCGAACTGAAGAAAATATCTAATTATGACAGAGATGTGTATGCATATCTATTAAAATTTCTTGTAAAATAGTTATAACAACTAGAATACAGGATATGTTCCTCTAATAATAAACAATGGAAAAGTGCCCATATTGGAAATAAACTCAGCCTTTGGGTAAATTGCCACCATTCTCCTCAATTCTACAAGTACATAGTGATTATTATCTCATGTTTCCAAGTTGCATACAATATAAACAATGCTACAGATATATTTTACCAGTTATATATATTAATGATTTTTAAATAATGGGTGAGTACAACTCTAATATCAAATCAAATGATGTTTCAAAACCAGTAAGTAAATTTTGTATGCTAGATTGTCAGTGTACAAATGGTATGTTTTTTCAGATTCTTCAACTTTCACTGAGATCATTTTATGACAGAAATTTTTGAGTTTCAAAACTGGAAATGAATTCTTACTGAATTTCATAGCTTCTCTTAGCTTCTTTCCATTTGTTTATCTTTTTCTTATTGTTTATCCCATACATATGCTTAATCATAGATACTATGATTTTGACCACATGCATTAACTATCTCCTTCTACAATATGGTCCTGTGTCTTCATGGGCTTTGGAATTCCATAACGTCCATGAGTGCTGTCCCAGTTTGTATGAATAAACAATTACTCACTGGAACATATATAACCTCTAAGTGTCCCATGACCCTGAAAGTAGCAAACCCTTAGACTAGTAGTATTTCCTTATTTGGGGTATACCATTGGAAGCCCTTTCCTACTCCAAGCTTCTCAGTGAAATGGCCTCATCTTGCAAATGTCTTGTAAAGGCAGCCACAGGTGCTTCTCTAGTGTTAAATAAAATGAACCATCTGTTTGCTCATATATTTACAATGTCAAGGCCTCTTCCCATAGAATGTACCTGCTTCTCTACTGCGTATCTTTTATTTGCCTCTTTGCTATAGGGTTTTATTGTTGTATGGTTCTATTAATTCTGTAGCTTGCAACTTTTTCAGGATTAATATTTGGATCCAGGAGATTGGTCATTGAGTAAAGGTATTTGCTGATTTAAACAAATTGATTGCATCCTTGAGACCTGTATGACAGACATAGAGAACGAATTCCTACAAGTTGTCTTCTAAAACACATGTGCCTGATATGTATACATGTTTGTGCATACACACCAGGAAAGAGATAAATACAATTGAATAAAAGATAAATTTGTAATATGCTGAATGTTTTCAAGCAGGGTCTTTCCTAGTTTTTCACTTGTATTTAGAGTAGTTTATATTTACATTATTCATCTGTCAAGCATTTGGAGCTGATGGCATACATGCCCACGCAAAAGTATTTCCTAAATAAAAGAGAACAGCTGGAAGAGTTCAGTAATTTTGGATGTAGTCTAATATGAAATCCCACATGAATTTATGTACTTTTCACATTATTTTGAGTATTAAATACCACCACATTTTAAACTGCACACCAACTTTACTTTTGCCATGACCAATCTTGTAGGGTCAGAGTTGCACGCTTATCTGAATTTCTGGCTTGAATTTTATAAAATAGTTGAAGAGTCAAGGTGGACAATCTTTTAGCATAATTCTCCTACATTACTTCAAATTTCTACTTGAAAATGGCATACAGGCTCTAAGGTATATATTTTTTAACCTTTCTTTAAAACACAAAATGATAAATTATCTCTACAGTTATTTTGAATTTAAGCAATGTAAGTATGAGAAAGATGGGCTAAAAATATGGAAAAATAACAGAGTATATATCACCATAAAAAGCAAAATCTTTTCGTTTTCTGAAGTGAAAATACTAAACACAATTATCACGCACCCTAGAAGAAATAAATACTGTTCATGCCTATTTACAGTTCATATCTCTGTCTTGAACTTTGTTACTATAGAAAAATGTTTCATGTGTAAAATGTTTATCTTCATTTAACAGACATTAATTAAGCAAATACTATGGTATAACATTGCTTTGAGAACTAAAGTAACTGTGCCATGAAAAGTGATATCTCTAAGAATTTTTAAAATGATAGGATGGGAGGTCTGATGACAGTAACTCACCCCTTTAATGCCAGCACTCAGGAGGCAGAGGCAGGTGGATCTCTATGAGTTTGAGGACAGCCTTGTCTTCAGAATGAGTTACAGGATAGCCAAGAGTACCCAGAGAAACTCTGTCTCAAATATAGATAGAAAGGTCTCTGTCACATATTAAAGATACACCTATCCCATAACTCCTCCAGAAGCAGGTTCCATTCGTTCTCATGGCCATCTGTCCCCACCACAAGAGTGACTTATCCGAGATTCAAAGAAGTAGAGATGTGGAATCTGAAGAGGCCACCCCTGGAGCCAGGCAGGAATCCCAGTAGAGCAATAGGGACATCAAAGTGACCATAATATTTTCCACCCAAAATTTATCTTGCAGACAAGAAATGTAGGTAAGAGGAGGGTGCAGAGACTGACCAATAACTGTCCCAACTAGAGACTCATTCCATAGGGCAAGCAAGAATTCTATGACACTGTTGATGATACTCTGTTATTACAGGAACATAGGATGACTCTCCTCTGAGAGGCTTCACCTACCCAGCAGCTGACTTAGAAGGATGAAGAGATTCATAGCCAGAGGGGATGAGAAATGCACAGGGATACCAAAAGAATCAACTAACCTGGATGCCTGCGAACTCCCACAGACTGAACAACTAACCAAAGAACATACACAGGCTAGACCTAGTCCTACCTCATGTATGTAGCATAGGTGCAGCTTGGTTTTCATGTGGGTCTCTATCAATGTCAAAAGGGTCCATCCTGAAACCTGCCTGTGGAATCTCTTTCCCTAACCAGACTGTCTTCTCTAGTCTCAGTGGGAGAGGTTCCTAGCCCTGCAGATACTTTATGTGCAAAGGTAGGGATAGCCAGGAAAGGTCTCCACTCTCTCAGAGGAGAAATGTAGTGGAGATGAGGAGAGGGATTGTGGAAGGGGGGAACTGGAAGGAGGAGAATGATCAGAATGTAATGTAAATAAATAAAACAATTAAAATTAGGTAGATGATGGACAGACAGATAGATGATAGATAATTGATAAAAAGAAAATAGGGTAAAAAAGGAGTCACTATAATCTAGACAACTAAAACCTGGAGAAAAGCATAGAAGCTACTTAGTAATAATGATGCTTTTCAATCTTGATTTTTCCTTAGCCATTCAAGTGACTTAAATGACAAAACTGGATTCCCCGTAACAAACCCCTAGACTTGTGAATCTTCCTTTAAGATTTCAGTAGAGTTTCTTTACTGAGACTAGAGATGAAAATGAGATCTCCTCAGACAGAGAGGCAGGAGCCTCTTCATTTTTATACTATTAAGGAATGGGAAGTGGAAGAGGGTATGGAGGGAGGAAAGAGAAGGGGGCATGACATAAGCGTATTATACTCTTTTTTTTATTAACTTGAGTATTTCTTATATACATTTCGAGTGTTATTCCCTTTCCCGGTTTCCGGGCAAACATCCCACTCTCCCCTCCCCCTCCTTATGGGTGTTCCCCTCCCCACCCTCCCCCCATTGCCGCCCTCCCCCCAACAGTCTAGTTCACTGGGGGTTCAGTCTTAGCAGGACCCAGGGCTTCCCCTTCCACTGGTGCTCCTACTAGGATATTCATTGCTACCTATGAGGTCAGAGTCCAGGGTCAGTCCATGTATAGTCTTTAGGTAGTGGCTTAGTCCCTGGAAGCTCTGGTTGCTTGGCATTGTTGTACTTTTGGGGTCTCGAGCACCTTCAAGCTCTTCCAGTTCTTTCTCTGATTCCTTCAATGATAAAATAAATAAGTAAATATTTAACTGAAAAGAAAAGGGGACATTCTACAAGATTTTGCTTTTGTTCATTGCTTATTTGATTCTTTGTTTTGTTTGTTTTAGTAGAAAGACTGTGTAATGTATTATCCAGTATAGAATGCAAGACAGAAAGAAGGCTGTTAACAATAGTGATGGAGAATAGGCAAGAATACTAAAGACTGTTCCAGAAAAAAATAATTAATAATGGTTCTAATTTTATTTATATATAATACTTTGTCTATTTATTCAAAAAGTCAGAATGTACAAACCTGGAACAGAATGCTTTCTCTATTTCAACAGTGAGCAGTCCATTTGAAAGTTTGAGACTTTCGAGAGAATTCTGATGGAGCCAGTCAACATAGCAAGTGTTAGCAGAATTCACTGTCTTGTTTGGCCCTGAGGGAGAACTAAACAGACTAGCAATTCTAGAAACTAACATGTCACTTTGCACCAGATACATCTGGTAGAGGTCACGGTACTACCAGGTGGACTCCGGTTGAAAATGCTTGAGTGGAAAATTCCATTCTACAATATATGATATTAATAACACCAGGCTAGTGTCATTACATGGATGACTTCCTTTAAATTTCATGGAACTTTGAGTACCATAAGGTCTCAAAGTATCAAGAGTGACATGTAATCTTGAAATCTTGATTTGTAGAGGATGCCACCAGGCATTGCAAGCATGACACCTTAACCAACGTTGTCCCTTACCATCTGCTGTTCTGAGCCATTCCAGGACTGTCAGTGCACACAGACATGAGTTTACAGGAAGAAAAATGAGAAAAAACATTTATTTTCTTTCAGATATTACTATTTAATAATCAGTAAGCCAATTTCATGAATTTCACAATTGGAAAATGCTAACATCTATAGACTAAACTGAAAATAAGAATATTTGTACAATCGTATTCTTTATCTACCAACATTTGTGAATCATTAGTAATTGTTCACTTTTTAATGTATTCATTTCTCTTGACAGTGATTTTTGTTGGCTCCTCTATATCTAACATGTAAAATAACATTCAACCAAACACTAATTGTTTTGTGACAAATGTACTCTTCTTTTGATCTGAATTTGGTTCTCTATGAAATTAATTTAATGTAGTTTGTATGAAGTGGGCATTTTTATTTGTTTAACAGCATGATGTGTAGTATGCATGGTTGAATAACCAGTGTTTTAAGACATCCTAAGTGTAAACATTGAGATTTCCTGGCACATTTTAGTTTCCTTCCTGTGTGGATTGGATAATGTGTGTAGGTGGGAGTCTGGGTGTGGATGTATGCATCCTATGGTGCATGTGTGGAGGTTAGACAACTTTGGCATTTGGTCCTCATGTTTCACAGTATTACAGATAAGGACTTTCTTGTTCATGTTGCTTTCACCAGGGCATCTGGTCCACAAACTTCTAGGCATTTTTTATTCTCTGACACCTTTCTCGCCTTATGATTGCCAGTATTTCAAATGAGAATGAACACATCAGGGTTTTTGTAGACCCTGGTATTCATAATGTATGTCCTCATTCTTATAAGGCAAACATTTTAAACAATGAGTTTTGTAAAATAAGAAAAGGCCCCGATGGATCCAAGTTTCCTTATGATTGAAAAATATATCCCCATATGCCAGGATAAAAATTGTATGAATGCATATGACATAAATTGGTTATCTTATTGTTTTTTCATAAATCTATAACTCAATATTGAAGAGATTATATGAATGACATTAAGTAAAAATAATCTCAAATATTTGTCTGGATATTTCTTATGTACAAAAAAAATTTGTGGCCAGCTACCTCAGTGTAGAGTTTTGTTTCAAATTGTGTTGCTTTTTAGGAACAATAATCTTTTTCCCTGTTAATTTTTAGCCCTATAATGTGCACTGGTATATTTACAAAATTATATTGTATGCAAGAAACCACCCATCAAGGAAATTTTATTATGTTCTGTAATCTTGTAAGTACTTCAATACTGTGGAATGGCTAATATTGTCTATTGTCTGTGTCTTTCTAAAGAACAATGGATAGACAGCATGGAATGACTCATCTCTACATTACCATAAAAGGAAAGTTTAGTGGCAACTAGAAGGTCAACAACCAAAACACCATTTCCCTTAATATAAGTATGCAAATAAATGGTTTATCATATGAAATCATTATACTTCTAGCTTCGAGTACAATAGCAACATAGGCAATATTATCTAAAACATAGCAGAACACAATTGGTTAGATGCTACCTATATTACAGAAATATCTGTAATTCAGTTTTAAACTTTTGACACCTCCTGAGTATGAAGCAACCTACATATAGATAAGGGAATCAAATGAGACCTTTTTTAACAAAATAAAATTGCTAATTTTGCATGGTATGCAAAGAAAACCATTTACCTGTTGTATATTCAGTTCTTCCAGTACTACCAATAGCACATGATACTCATACAACCTATATAAATCTGGGGATCAGACATTTGTATCAGTATATATGAGGAATTTCTGGCAGAATAAAGGGATATGAATCACATTCAAAGTTACACTAGAAAGTGGGCAAGAAATAAATAATAAATTTTCCTTCTCTGAATACGTATATATACATATATATGCATATATATGTATATCCACCTCTAGCTATCTCTGTCTCGATAGATAGACAAATAGATAGATAGATAGATAGATAGATAGATAGATAGATAGATAGATAGATGCGTGTATGTGTGTGTGTGTGTGTGTGTGTTTCTTTTCTAGCATATATAAAATCAAGGAAAACTCTACTTACTGAATCTAAAATGACTTTAGCTAAAATTTTATGGCATTGTCTCCACTGATTAACTCCTCAGAGAAATGGTTATTGCCCTTAGTAGGGCAACTTTTCTCAGGAAAGCAATTTATTATATATCAAAATTGTCTGTGACCTGGACTCGTTTACACTTATTATGTTTAATATTTACCCAAGACATATATTGCTACTTAAAATACTCTTAAAATTGAAACATTTAAGATTAATTTAAAAGAAAAAAATCATTTTTAAAATATTTGTATTTATTTTCCCTTATATACCCTCCTATACCAGTTTATTTTTTTTACAGTGAAGCTTCTCAAAGTAAACCTTATGAAATCTTTTTCATGAGAATTGTAGTATGTATTCTCTACTTAGAAAGAGATTTATTAGGAAGTATAATCACATTATAACAATGATAGACAAAGATATCATAGAATTATGGGTTTTATGTTGTTGAAGATTTGATTTCTGAATTTTCTATCCTCAAATATACAAATGATTTAATATTTTTCTGAGATCCAACATGTGATTTCATAACATTTTATCAGTAATATCTACCCTACACTATTGATCTGTGAATTAAAAAGTTACGTATATAAAGTCCAATATGGTTACATATCCAGTGATCCATATTTGTAGGTATTTATATCATTTTTGAAAATCATCAATAATGTAACATCATGATATATTTAAGATTAACTCTAAAAAAGACATGTTTTTGCATCAATGGTACAAAACCTAATAGTTTTGTATGCTATATATGTTCTTGTATATATGCAAATTAATTAAAGCACAATTGTATACATGGTAAGAGAACTCCCTGATTATGAACACAAAGAGCATTTAGAACAAGCACACTGGAATGTTGTGTGTAGTATCTTGCCCTGAAGGTTTTCTGCACTTTGAACATGTGAATACAATAAACTTGAATTTATTCCTTGTGTCAGACTTATCCCCTGCTCTATAAGTCTTGTAGGCATATTTCTATTTAAGAGATTATTTGAAATATAAAAAATGTTATTTATTTTGAAGGCATAACTGTTACTTTAAAAATATTGTACCTGGATGAATGCTCCTTTCTCAGTGCCAGGGTCTAAAGAAGTTTTCACTATTAATTGACTGCTTTGCCTTGACATTCTAAACACCAACAATGGGTAATGTTTTCAAAGCATTCATAGTTGCTTTGACAAAACAGATGATTTTTAAGAAAAACTCTACCCAAAATAACCCTTTATATTCATATATGTCAAAGTCACAGGAGAGGCAAAATCTCAAAGGGACCTATTTGTTTTTCATGCCCCTTCATGTATACCAGTAGTTCATCAATACGGTAGATGTTGTGGTGTGCCAACTTAAAACCCTAGATTTGGGCCTGAGAGTTATCTGATCTGCTAAGCGCACCAGTTCTCCTGCACTTATACCACTAGGGAACATTCTCTTGCTCTGTCCCAACTGGCCCATCCATTATCACAGCTAACAAGCAGCAGACCATCTCTCCCATCCTTAAGTCTTTGGAGACAGCTTACCCCTGGCCCTGCCAAAAGTGTTAGGTGTTTTCTGGGTAAACTACAGGGCCTGATCTTCTTATTACTGAAACTAGATAGGGGTGTGGTCAGTCTCTCAAGCCCTGAAGTAGAAATTTCTGGTTTCTTTAATCACTCAGTTGTGTTACTTGACATGTTTCTAGCAGGTGTCTTATGAGAGGTCATGTGATGTTTCACTGTAAACAGACACATGAGAAGGTGCATGATGTTCAAAAGAATATATATGGAACCCTACAGACAGTGAGAGGATACTCTTGCATTGCTGTATTTCACAACGTTTTGCTGTTCTTTGCTGATCTTCACTGCTCTTTACTTCACAGAAGCAAATGCACCAAAGAACTCTTTGTGCGATTCCAGCTGACTTTGGTCACTTCTGCTGGATCATACCATGGCTACTGATTCGTGTTTGGTGTTTGCTATTGAACTGAGCTGCTGGTATCATGACAGTGAAGAGTAAAATCAGCCCACGGAACTATTTCTAAGCAGGTCCACAACATTCTATTCTCCTACCTGTGGCCAGTGCGTTAGAAGGGAGGTGGACACATTGAGGAACCCCAAATAAAGTAGATTTGAAAAGAATCTAAGCCTATAGGTAGTGCCCAGAATGAGGCTTAGCCATAATGGGCAACTTTACTTCCAATAGGCAGGTTTTGATGGTTTGGCGATATATTATTTAAGGAGCTGCTGCTGCTGTGTGCTTTTCTGCCTTGTTCTTGTAGGCATTTTTCTGTTTTCCTTTGAAGTTTCCATGTATACCATTTTGAAAAAATATTGGGGAGAAGCTTCAAACTTGGAATTTAACCCAATTCTCTTGTGTTAGAAAGCATTACAGAGTTGTCTGTGTACTTAGAAAGTTTGTTGATAGTGATTGAAGTGCTTGTAAAGCAAAACGGGCCAATGGGAAGAGAGCAAAAGGATTCAGGCTTGTTGTTTGATATCATGAATTTACTACATGATGAAAAGGGGAAGCAAACTAGACTGGGAGGCAGACTGATGCCCTGCCCTGCTCCATGCACTTTCTCTGCCAGAGATTTTGAGATTCTTCCTGAGACAAGTGGGTGGGAAGGGCAGATGGCAGTACAAGGAGGACAGGTTAGTTTTCAAGCTTGTTCACTGCCAGAAGATTTGTCTGGGGATACATAGGCACCTTCCCAGTCTTTGTATAAAATATGCCTGCTAATGAGGGTAGTGATGCTTATAATGAGTTGACATGACAGCCAATAGAAATGTTATTTCCAAGGCATTTTAAAGAGACCATTGTGTTGTATAGCTTGCATTCTTTATTCATTAAAGAAACATTAAGTAGCTGGTTTATGTAGCACCAAGTTATTCCCAATGATTGGAAGAGATTGGTGTCAGCTGTGCTAGAAGCTGGTCAACATTTATAATGGAGTGGTGAAGCCACTAAGCCACGAAACAGAACTTAATGTAGCAAGGGGTAAAAATGTTGCAAAAGACCAAATGCTGGGTGAAAGGAGTTATCCTACCCTACAAGAACAAAGCAAATCTGATAATGTCATAATTGAACAATGTTGTGTTGCAACTCTAGGAGCTTGAGATATGATTGAAGAACTTGGAAAAATATTCACCTAATTCGCTAAGGTAATACAGGGTCTTTCAAAAGCCTTTACTGTCGTCTTACAGATACTGGGTTTAGCTGTAAATAGAGCCATATCATAGCCAAAACCACATAATCATAGACAGAAATCTTAGCATTTGGAGATGGAAATGCTGATGTAAGAGAGAAACCAGACCATTGAAAGCAGAAGGAGCACTGTTAGACAAATGGATAAGAAAGACTAATGGTATTGACTTTTGGGACCATCATGCCAATATTATATGACAAGCCATAACTAGAATTCTCAGTAATCAAAATGGCTGATGCTTGACTTGTGGTTAATTTGACCATTTCCAAAGAAACTGTAAGGCTAAAATATTCAGAGCTCAAAGTAGCAGGTGCATTGACTCTGGAGAATATGTTATTCATAGAAGAGGACAAGCAGGTTCTGGCTGCTATTAAGCACACAGGCATCCAGGGTATTGTAGCTGGTATGAAAGGGGCAAACATTGGTCTAAGGATCGTACATCCAAGAGACATATAAAAATTAACTTCTAACCATTGGGAAACAAACTGAGAGGCTGTCATCTGGAGGCCCTGCAGCAAACAATACAAGCCATCTTAATTTGGTCATGCAGGACGTACCAAGAGGGCAAGAAAATAAAAACTAAACATTTCTAATCTTATACATACTATAAATGGAAGTGCAATTTTGGATCTGGTCACACATATGCCCCTTACACGATCCCCAAAAGCTGAAAGTTCCAGTTAACCACTGATGTTTACGTTTTATGGTACTTTACCTTCAGGGACTATAGGCATAATCTTGATAAGAAGTGTATTTTCTTCTGAGGGATTTATTGGAAATTTAGGTATAGCAGATGGGGATAGAAAGGAAAAAATTGAAATTATGTTATAGATGAAAAGGAGATGCGAATTAATGCAGAGAATAAAATTGCTTAGCTATTATTGTTTCCTTAAATCAATGGCAATGCCACTCTATTAGAAAGGACAAGGGCTTTGGGGACCACTCAAAAACATGTGTTCTGGTAAACAGTTAATGATCAGATACCCAAAGTAATAAATGTTGTTGAAATAGAAGGTTTGGTAGATACAGGATCTGATGTTTGCCTTCTCAATACTTACTCTGAAGAACAATGATACAAAAACGATACCATTGGAAGGTACTTCTACAGTGAATGTTAAGTAGTCCAATTTTATGTCATTTTTTTGCAACAACCATTAGAAATAATACAAAAGCAATTTACTCAGTCTATCATTGATCATTACATAGATGACATTTTTTTGCCTATTCTGATGAAGATGTTTTAGAGAAAATGTTTAAAAGAACACAAAGAATTCTGACATGTCAGTATTTCAGATTAATCCAGAAAAAAAAAAGATAATAAATATTCGCTTAGTTATTTGGGTTATAAAATCAGTCAACAAAACTTCAACCTCAAAAGTACAGATTCGTAGGGCTGAATTGCAAAATTATTTTCAAAAATGAGTGGGTATTAATAACTGTATGAGGCCTATAATTGGATCAAGTACTTACTAGTTAAGTAATTTTTTCAATCATTACAAGGAGATTCAATTTTAAACAGTCTGAGATATCTAATAGCTGAAGCAGAAAAAGAGTTAATGCTTGTAGAACAGACTGTAAGATGTATATGTGGGCCAAATTGATCCTAAATTTCATTGTATTTTGGTCATTTTGCCTTCAACTCATTCTCCTACTGGGCTTATTGTGAAAAGGGAAGATGTATTATGGAATAGATTTTCTTAGGTTATAAACAAAGTAAAATACTGAAGACATATTTCTGGATGAATTATCAGAACAAAAATAAGAGCAAGTCGATTATCAGGAACAGATCTAGCCAAAATCGCAGTACTTCTTACTAATGTTGTATCATGTGATTGTGATCAGTGAAGATTTGCAAAGAGCTTGAAATAACGACTCAGGAGAAACGGATAACAAATATCCAAAAAGCAAATGTATACAGTTTATAAAATCTACTAATTGGATTCTTCCACATATTATAAAGACAACCAATTCCAGAGGCATGAACATTCTGTACTGGCGCAAACAAAATAGGGATGGCAGGCTCTAAGTCAAACAAATTAAGCAAGGTACTCAAAATCCATATAGCTTAATTCAAAAATCAGAAGTGTATGTAATGCTTATAGGATTATTAGATTATCTTGAATTTCTTAATATAATTACTGATTCTTTGCATGCAGAATTCCTTTGTATATGGGGATGGGTGAATTTGTTCCTGATAATTAAGAATACTTGGTTATTTATGCAATTGCAACAGGCCATATGAAGTAAAAACTATTTTATATTATTTATATCTGACCCATTGAGGTTTGCCTGGTTCAATGCCACAAGGAAATGAAGAAATCGACCAATTAATTGTAGGAAATGTGTTATAAACCTCAAAAGTTTTTTGAGAGACATCACAGTAACCAGAAAGATTTAAAGAAGTAATATTTTGTCATTTGTAAAGAAAAAAATACAAAATATAAAAATCTCAAGCATAACAATTACATGATCATCTCCTTAGATGCTGAAAAAGCCTTCAACAAAATGCAACACCCCTTCATGTTCAAAGTCCTGGAGAGATAAGGAATTCATAGGACCTACCTAAATATAATAAAAGCAATTTATAGGAAACCAATAGTTAACAGCAACTTAAATGGAGAGAAACTAGAAGCAATCCCACCAAAATCTGGGACAAGACAAGATTGCCCAATCTTGATCTATTTAATATAATTCTTGAAATACTAAGAAGAGCAATTAAACAACAAAAGACTATCAAGTGGATAGAAACGGAAAGGAAGAAGTCAAAGTGTCACTATTTGTGGATGACATGATAGTAGACATAAAATACCCCAAAAATTCAACTACATAACTACTACAGCTGATAAACACCTTCAGCAAGGTGGCAGGATATAAAATGAACTCAAACAAATCAGTAGCCTTCCTTTACACAAATGATAAACAGGCTAAGTAATAAATTAGGGAACCAGCACGAATAGTATAAAATATCTTGGTGTGACTCTTACCAAGCAAGTGAAAGATATGTACAGCAAGAACTTCAAATCCCTGAAAAAAGAAATTAAAAAACTTAGAAGATGAAAGATCTCTCATGCTCAAGAATTGTTAAGAATAATATAGTGAAAATGGCCATTTACCAAAAGCAATCTACAAATTCAATGCAATCAACATCAAATTCCAACACAAATCTTCACAGACATGGAAAGAGCAATTCTCACCTTTATATGGAAAAACAAAAAATCCTGGATACCAAAAGCAATTCTCAATAATAAAAGCACTTCCTGGCAAAACATGATCCCTGACCTCAAGCTATACTACTGAGTAACAGTGGTATAACTTGTACGGTGTTTGTACAGTGACAGATTGGTTGATCAATAGAATAGAATAGAAGACCCAGAAATAAACTCATACATCTATAGACATTTAATCTTTGACAAAGAGCCCAGAAAGTACAGTGGAGAAAAGAAAACATCTTCACTAAATGGTGCTGGTCCATTGAGTACACATGGAGGGACCCATGACTCCAGCCACATGTGTAGCAGAGGATGGCATTGTCCAGTATCAATAGAAAAGTCCTTGGTCCTGTGAAGGCTTGTTTCCACAATGTAGGATAATTCCAGGGCATTGTGGTTGGAGTGGGTGGGTGGGAGTGAGAGTATCCTCATAAAAGCAGGGGGAGGGGGGAAGGAGTATAGTAGACGGAGGAAAAGGGATATCATTTGCAATGTAGATACATAAAATATCCAAGTAAAATAAAATTAAAACAATAAATGATGCTAGTCTCACTGGTGGTCTGTATGTAGCAGAATGAAAATAGATCCATATTTCTCACTTTGCACAAAGCTCAAGTCCAAGTGGATCAAGGACCTCAGTATAAAATCAAATACACTAAATCTCTAGAAGAGAAAATAAAAAAAAAGAACATCAAACTCAGTGGCATAGGGAAAATTTTCCCGAACAGAACACCAATGGCTCAGGCTCAAAGATCAACATTTGAAAAATAGGACTTCATGAAACCGACAACTGGCAACCTACAGATAGGGAAAAATCTTCCCTAACCCTTCATCTGACAGAGGGATAATATCCAAATTATTTAAAGAACTCACGAAATTAGCCTCCAAACACCCAAATACCCCAATTTAAAACTGAGGTACAGAGCTAAACAAAGAATTCACAACAGAGGAATCTTAAATGGCCATTAAGCACTTAAAGAAATGTTCAAATTCCTTAGTTGTCCTAGAAATGAAAATAAAAACCACCCTGAGATTCCACCTCACAACAATTAGAATGGCTGAGATTAAAAACTCAAGCTACAGGTTACTCTGGAGAAGATGTGGAGAAAGAGGAACACTCCTCCATTGCTAGTGAGATTGCAAACTGGCACAATCACTCTAGAAATCAATTTGGAGAATCCTCACAAAATTGGAAATCGATCTACCTGAAGACTCAGTCATACCCCTCTTGAGCATATACCCAAAAGATGTCCCACCATGTGACAGGGGGATGTGCTTCACTGTATTCATAGCAGTCTTATTTGTGATAGCCAGAAGCTGGAAACAACCCAGATGTCCCACAATGTAAGAATGGATACAGAAAATGTGATTCATTTGCCCAATGCAATACTATTCAGCTATCAAGAACGAGAGCATCATGAGTTTTGCAGGAAAATGGATGGAACTAGAAAATATTATCATGAGTGAGGTAACTCAAACCCAAAATGCCATGCATGGTATGTACTCAGTGACAAATGGATGGTAGCCAAAAAGTACAGACTACCTTGAATAAAACCTATAGAACTTAAGAAGTGTAACAAGCAGAAATACCCAAGTTAGGATGCTTCAATCCCACTTAGAATGGGAGAGGAAATAATTATGAGAGGCAGAGGGAGGGAGGGACCTAGGTGGGAGAGGGAAGTGGTAGGGGAAAAGGGGAACAGGACCTGATATGGGGAGATGGAGCAGAAGAAAAGCTAGAGGGCCAAGAGAATGAATTGAAATAAGCAGCCTAGGGGAGTTGGAGAAGGTGGTGTTTCTAGTAAGTACCGGAGACACTGGAGGTGAGACACTATCAGATGTCATTTGGGGTGACCTTAGCCAAAATGTCTAACATTGGGGAAAGGGAATTCAAAGAGTTCACCTCTAGAAGATAAATGGTCTCAAGCAGAGGGATTGTGCTATTAATCCACAGTCAAAATTCCTACCCTTAATTGTTTCTGTCTAAAAGAACTGCAGCAACAAAAATGGAGGAAACTGAAGGAAAGAAAGTCCATTGGCCAGCCCAACCTGGGATCCATCTCATGGGGAGTTGGGGACAAAACTTGATACTACTATCCTGTGATTTTCTTACAGACAGGAGCCTAGTATGGCTGTCCTCTGAGAGGCCCTACCAGCAGCTGACTGAAACAGAGAAGATACGTACACCCAACCATTGGACTGAAGTTGGAGACCTCTATGTTTGAATTAGGGGAAGGATTGAAGCTTTACAGGAGAACTACCTTATAAGGAGACCAGCAGTCTCAACTAACCCAGACCCCAGGGAGCACCCAGAGACTGAACCACCAACCAGGAGCATATGCATTCTGATCTGAGGGCCCTGGCACATATGCAGCAGAAGTCTTCCTCTGCCTCAATGTGAGATGTGCTTCATTCTTGAGAGACTTGAGACCCCAGGGAAGATAGCAACCTGGTTGGGTGGGGAAAACATCGTCTCAGAGGTGAAGGAGTAATGGAATAAGGAACTGTGGGAGGGGAAACTGAGTAGGGGTGTCCATGACTAGATAATAAATAAATTACATAATTATAAAAGTAGACACCAATTAAAAATTTCACAGGATAGATACTGGTAGAGTTAATCATAGAAGGTAACTGTATTGTTTCTATTTAAAGAACAGTAAAGGGGGAAGAAAAGCTTGAAGTTATCTATACCCTGTAGTCAGTAGGAAAATAGAAGAATTTCATTTCAGCTAACAATTTATTATCAATATTGATTTAGAAAGATTGTCTCTATTTGACATCTATTCAATCTTGTTTATTTTCATGCTAATGTAGTTACACATTGCAATTGTAATAGTATTAAAATTAAAAGGGGCATCAATATTTATTTTAAAACGACCGTAATAATTCTTCCCTCTAAAAACCAGAGACACTCTTCACATTGCCAAGACAGTTAAGTTGCCTAAGAGTGAACAATGCTCGCTTAGTAAGCAAGAAACAAGTACGTGTGCACTGGTTTCTCTGCTTTTGACTATTGATGTGATGTGATTAGCTGCTTAAGTTTCTGCCATGATTTCCTCAAAATGATTAGCTGTAACTTGGAAATCTGAACCCAACCAACCCTTTCTTCCTTATCTTGCTGTTGGTCAGAGCATTTTAGCACTCACACCAGAAAACAGCAAGTATCAGGGCTACTGGGTTGTTCACCATTCACCTTTCATAGTAACATATAATACCCTATACTGTCATATAGGACATCAGGAGAAGTTCAGCCATATTCAGAGGCTCATGACAAGATTCCACTGAGAGCTGTTTATATATATCTTTCTTACCTGATCTAGATAGTTTCTGAATATTCTATTGCAAATTGTTGTTATGCCTGCTTAAATGTATATCTTTAGGAATGAGTTAGCATTGCACTTGATAGGTACAAAGGATGGACTCATTAATGGTTTATTATTCTCAAGGACTCATTCACAGTGAAGTAGATATAGTTCTTGATAACAAATATTATTTGAGATATTCTTTAGGTTTCATACTGTCACTATTTTTAAAAGAATAAATTGTGTTGTGGTTTATGACCAAATACAATGGAAACTTTGCACAGCTCTTTTTTTCTTTTCTTTTATTCTCACACAATCTATCTTCTTCCTGAATTTATTATATTCTTTTTGCAATGCACTTATTATAGTCATTTGTCTTGTTTCTTACTTGAAACTATCACTTCTCAAAATAACTTAGTAAATGGGGTGGAAGAATGGGAAAGCATCACAAGGGGAGAGTGCTTCCCAGTGGAGATAAGAAGTAATTCTTTGGGACTGTAGAAGCCAGGGCAGATCAGGTAGCATAGAGCAGACACATGGAGGGACCGATGATTCCAGCCACATATGAGAGCAGAGGATGACATTGTCAGCATCAATTGGAGGAAAATAGCCTTGGTCCTTTGAAGGCTCATTTCTCCAATGTAGAGTAATGCCAGGTCGTTGAAGTTGGAGTCGGTGGGGAGGGGGAATGGGAGTATTCTCATAGACACAGGGGGAAGAGGGACAGGGTATGGGAGAGGGGAGAAAGGGGATAACATTTGAAATGTAAATACATAAAATATCCAAGAAAAATAAAATTTAAAAATAAGGCTATTAAATAAAAAAGAGTTTACAGACTCTCATATTTCTTTGGAATATTTTTATATTATACTTTGTGAGAGTTCTATAGGTCATAGTCTATCATATCTGAATAACTCCCCTGACCTGGGTGCAAAATGGTGGACTCCCTTTCCCAGCAGGTCTTCTGATTTTGGGAGCCCAACCACCATGTATTCTATCTGAGAAATTTCCCATATTCCTTAGCAAAATTAGAGGTTCAATGTCTTCTCTCCAGGAGAGAAGCTGCTCATCAAGAGCCTGATATTGCTGTAAAGCCTCTGCATACAAAGGAGGGATTCCTCATCCAGTTAAGCTCAAACCAGTGGCTTACACACATCCTTCCTCACTCTTCATTTTCCTATAAGCCATTTTTTTAACCCAAATAAAGTGTATGCTTACCTGTTTCACTGAATATCCTCTGAGAAAACTGTTTCATTGCATATTGTCTAAGAGAGGTATAACACTAAAATCTTATGAGAGGATCTTCTTCTCCCTGAACCACACCCCACCCACAAACGTGGCACTCTCTGTGTAACCGAGATCCTGCTGACTCACGCAGTCCTGAATACCCACCATCATCCCTTGCCCTGTACAGTGGTATCTAGACACCGTGAAGGAGAAAGTGGAATACAGGACCCTGCTGTTTCTTGCTATATTAAGCAATTTGCTCCTGTCGGTTAAGCATATCAAAATTTCATTTTTATTATAGCCCATTATTATATTGGACTGAAATGTATAAGGTGAGGACTCTAGTCACAGGCAGAATGAATTAACATATACTTCTTAGGCTGTTTTCCTTGCACTTTCTTGCTATGTTTAATCAGTGGTTCTTAGTAAAACCCACACTGCAGTGAGCTACTGTTAGTTTCTTTTTGTTGTTTTGTTTTGTTTTATTCTGAAATAAGAATATTTAAGACATGGCTGGGCCTTTTCGGGGGTGATTTGGTCATTTGGGGACACTGATGATTCTTTGGAGACTGAATACATTTTCCTGGGCTGGATAAAGTCTAAGGATACTTTCATAAAACACTTTGCTACCTCAAGTCTGCTTTTCCCTCATAATTCTTTTACTACGTGGTGATGCAATAAAGTGCCTTCTACCCTGTGTGATGGACTTCCCCATCACTTTGAAGCCAAGGTGATATCAGTTTTATTACCTTGGATTTTAGCCTCTCAAGGTGTGCACAAGCCAAACTAAACTGGTACATTCCATATAACATTAGTTCCTCATTTTTAGGTCTGAAAATAATGGGAAAGGCCATTAAGACAGCATTTAATGAGAAATGGCTTTTGATTATTTCTGATAACATATCTCCTGTGCATAAATAACCTCACGCTAAGTGCCAGTGAATTATAGATAGTACTTAATAAGAATATACTGCTTAATAACAAGAACGCAATTAGAACTAAATTGAGTGAATTTATCTGTTATTAACTATGATTCATCTCTCTGATATAATTTTTCCTTTTAATATTTTATGATATTTTCCTAGGAAAAATCCACAGAGAAAATTGAATGTAAACACTGCAGTGGTCATTTTATGAATATTCCAATTTTTTTTCATGCTACTCTTCATGCCTATACATTTGGATGACTTTTAGATTTTCTGGAAAGAAAGGTTTTGTAAATTCTTCTGTTTAGAACTGAAGCCTCTTTTCAGCTTTTTACTTAATTCCACAGCAAGAAAATTGAGGTGAATGCTTTAACCAATGGGATGCTGTGCATTTTGGGGCCTTTTCTCTCCCCAGTTAACAAGAATTTTACATCTCACTTATGCTCATCAGAAAATCTCTTTCCATTTATAGCAGAATGCTAATGCCACAATATTACACAGAAAAATCTGTATGCTTATGCACTGTTTCTTACCAGACATGATGTTCCCATGAGTAGAGGAGTCAGAATGAATAAGAATATATAAAGACATAATTCTCTAAATTTAAAACCACATCTGAGGCATTGGTTTTTATTTAATTTTTTATACAATTTTAAAATCGTATTTTATTAGCCCTTTGAGAATTTCATACTATAAGTTTTACTCCTATCCATTGCTTCTCTTTCAGAAAACCACTGAACACTAAGGAGTGATGGAGGGAGAATGTCCAGGATTCCAAGATGTTCAAACAAACTTTAAAATTGATCCAGGCTCAGTATATCTTCTTTAAATATCTGATTCTTAGCATATATTTAAAAGATGATTTTCTTGTTTTTAATGTTATTTTTCCACTGATCTGATCTTTTTATTTTCTTGATTTTGAGGGAGATACTCTTCCAGATAGAGATGTCAACACTCTCTATGCAGAAGCAGGATAACCTCAAAATTCTAGCAATCCTCTCTCCCTCGCCCTTCAATCTACCACCCTACGCTTAATATTGAACAGCTCTTTTCTATACCAGAGCTCTTATATCTGACAGGCATGTTTCTTATATCTCATTTATTAACGTTTTCCTTCACAAAGATGGTGTGATTAATATTTTCTGCAATTTTTTCTAGATACTTCATTTAAGCAAATGTTCCTAGTTACTGTTAAAACTGATAATACTTGTGCTTTGCTGACTTCTATTTTAGGAAATATTATGTTTATGTTATTGATATTACATCAGGGGAACTCAATATTTTAGTGCATCTGATAGACTTTTAATATTCATTAGTCATCCAGAAGATAAGTATGGAACCAAGTTTCATAGTCCCAAGCAAGTTCCTATTTTCCAATAATAACGTCTTGCAGGATTTTTTATCATAGAAAATGATGATAAACCAGTGATTTTGACATCATATACAATATATATTTATTATAATCTATGTTACAGCACAAAAAACTTGACTTGGGGAGACCAAATTGAAATTCTGAAATAAAGCCAAATATGAATGATGATATTTATATTCTGAACCATACAGGACACTCACTGGCACAAATCAGAGAATTATTCTTCTGTGAAAGCTGTATAGAAAATGTTTATGAAATAAAAAATATGAATATTGTTAATACAAATTCACAATTGGACAGCCTAGTTTACTTTGGTAGCCCACTGAATTAACATTAGAGAAAGAAGGAAGTGGCAAATTAGGATAGGAAAACAAATAATATTAAGCTAATTAAAGAAAAGGATAATTGAATGCTTTACAGGAACAAATTGCAGTATTAGAATATCTATGAGCCTCTTATCAAGAGATCTCTAATATCTTAGTAAAACAATAATTGATGAAGAAAGAATTATTATTATTATTATTATTATTGTTATTATTATTATTCAGCTTGGTACTGCTAGAAAAAAATTGACTGTGGAGAAAAATCAGTAACATGGTTCTGTGTCATGACAATTTTCCATTGACTTTAAATATAGTCTTTCTGGGCGAGAGAAATGACTCAGCACTTAAACGAATTGGCTGTTCTTCCCAGAGGACCCAGGCTCAATACCCAGCACCATTATGACCTCCTGTAACTCTTTTTTTTTTCTTTTTTTTTGGAGCTGGGGACCGAACCCAGGGCCTTGTGCTTCCTAGGCAAGCGCTCTACCACTGAGCTAAATCCCCAACCCCTCTTGTAACTCTTAATGCAAGATGATGTCTGGTTCTCTTCTGAATCCCATGATCACTGACAAATAAGTAGTACACAGACAAAGCAGGCAGGAAGCTGTGCCAGGCTATAATGCTTCAAAATGTTCTCCTGGTATCATATGTCATCCATCTAAGCCCTACGCCCTGTAGATTCATAATCTTCTAACATATTACTACTACCTGGAGACTATATGATCAAATACATAAATCTATATGGGACATTTTTCATTCAAACCAGCACAGTGTATTATTCATTCACTGTGATTAACAAAATATCCACTTCCACCAGTCACAATAATTTCACAAAACAGAAGAATTCATAAAAAGTGTTTACCATACAATCTATTGGACAAAAGCACACATATATTTAAATATATTAGCAAAGATTAAGTTAGCATAAAATTAATTTATTTTGAGCTTTATTATACTTGCTTGCAGATTAACACCCAATATTCCAATACCTGATTAATATTGGACTTTTAATAATGTACCTAAGTCACCAAGTCGAAATTCTCCCAATTGAAAATATTATCAACTGTTACACTTGTATTTATTACACTCCAAAATTAATATATAAACAGTTTAATGTCTAAAGAACGATAACTACTGAATTAATAACAAAACTATGTAAAATTGGTAAGTATGATGAAACTAAAAAATCATCTTGAATGTAACTCACAATATAGGCATATACCTTTTAAAAACTAACATTAAGTGTAAGTTTTCATTCTTTATTTGGAACAAAATGTAGTTAGTTGACTGTCTCTGGCTATGTGAGTATATTTTCCTTCCCCTGCTCAAACACTAGACTGTGGTTGCCACTGGGAATAGAAGTCCTCGCAGGATAGAAATTTAGCTTGTAGGAGGGAGTAGAAAGTTAGGATGTTCTAATGAGCAATGTGTATGGAAGAAAGGAGGAATTGGAAATCTTTCTAATGAGCAAAATGAACAGAAAAGATGAAATTTCTCTTCATCCTTTAACAGAAGCTTAATGATTCGATCAACTTTTACTCAGGAATTACACCAACTTTGGCGTGTGATTAAAAACAAGCTTCTTTTATGCTTCCATTCCCGTTCCCCACCTGAAACCTTGGAGCAGAATTCAGAAACCTTAATTCTCCGGGGAAATTAAAATGGTCTTGTACAGAGAAGGAAGCAGGACAGAGAATATAAAGTTCAAGGCAAATCCAGGAGTTTATTACATAGAGCAGGTCGGCCAGCACATAGACATCCATGGGAAAGACTCTGGGTCCATCCTGCTGTGGCTGGAGGATTCAGCATGAAAGCATTTCAACCCAACTCACTGAACCTCAGGATTTATTTATTATTACCCTCCATGAAAGTGACATTTCCTCCTCTATGTCAGAGAATTGGCTGCCAGATCGTATGTTATACAATGGAAACACAAGTTCAATGTGAGATGTTCTGCAAATAAAAATTTAATTGTAACAGGACAGTCTTAATATAGATAGTAATGAATTAACTTATGTAGGTTTGTTCTTTTGTTTTGCATTAATTTTTATTATTTTAAAATATTATGAAAATAGGACCTAAAACTAGACATTTACTTAATTAAAAACTGAATTCATTGTAATTGTATAACCAGTGTTTTAAACTGATAATCTCTCTGCCGCATTATTAGCTGTGTCATATTTGGGATGTTATTACAAATCCCTACCCATTTCCTTTCTAATGTACCTAATCTGGCTTTATTATGGTGGTCGATGTGTAGATCAATGAACCTCAAAAATGACCTAAATGTGGTATATGCTCTGTAACATTTTATGGGCTACTGTAGTGAAAAGAATTGTGGTTAGTACAATATGGCCTAAGTTAGCAAACAGAGGCTGGAAGGTGAAGGCTTGAAGGTCCGGGCTTGCAAGAGGATTAGATTCTATGGAAGGAATAAGCTCCCATGCTTAGGCCTAAGGATGGTTAGAAATACTGTGCGCTCAGGCCAGCCTCTATATTTGCAAAGCTTGAGTACAGCTGTCATTCCCATTATAAAGGGAAATAAAAGAGGCACTTGCACCCAAGAAACCAATTTCACTTACTATATTTCTTTCAGGTTTTGATTGGTTTTGAGAATTCTCATGGAATTTCAATCTAAATACTTTTTACAATTGTTTCACGATTAGACTTACTGTAAGTATGTGTTCATGAGTCTTAGTATTTAATTTGTAACTATTCTTAGTGGTTACAGCATTAGGTTAAGTTCTTGTAATCAAGTTATTTAATTTCTGAAGCATTACGTGGAGTTTAATTTATTTATGTGATGTTCCTGTAAAATTGAAAGAAAAGCAATAAGTGTTAATTATTTTAACTTATTATCGACTAATGTTTTTAAGATGATAAACATATTTTATTTCTTTATATTACTATTACAAGGTTATATGTGATTAGCATACTAAATAATGAGAACATGGAATAGAAGCTTGAGTCACAATATAATAACAGTTTTAATTTTTAAAATATTAACATATATTTCCTATCCAAATTGATAGATTTTTACAATGCTTTTATTCATTATGTTTTCATCATTCTTGAACTAGTCTCCTTTACTCCATAAATGGTTTCCATTTTATTTTTGTATATCAAATTTGTGGGTAGCATGTAATTACATGCAACTAAATCTACCTAATGTCATATTATACTTTATGAGATTACTATCTGTTAAATATCAGCAAGTTGTATATACATTTCCTTTTAATACAACACATTTTAATTGGTTTTTAATTTTAATAATAAAATACTACAAAATATAAGTGTGCCATTTTATTGATTATATATTCAAACACTCTTAAGTACGATTTTGAAACTAAGGACACCTTAGAGGCAGAAGCCAAAGCACAGAATTTAAGATGACCTGTTACTCTTACAGAGAATCTGGGTTTAGTTACACGTACTTACCTCGTAGTTCATGACTGGCTGTAACTAACTCCCTTTTTCTTCTGACTTCTGCAGGCAACAGGCATATATATATATATATATATATATGTATGCAGTCATTTATACATATAAAACAAAATGTTTAGATTCATCAAATAAAATCAATAATTCCTATTGAAGCAGATCAATTTATTCTTATAATTCTTTGACTCTGTAGAATGATTGAATATGCAATAGAGAAAGGGATATCTTGTTATTGGATATTTTATTTATTTACATTTCAAATGTTATCCCCTTATGGAAAACCCCTTTACCTTCTTCTTTGAGGGTACCCCCACCCACTCAAAGTTCCCACCTCCCTGCCCTGACATTCCCTTACACAGGGGCATTGAGCTTTCCCAAGACCAAAGGCCTCTCATCCACTGATGTCTGACAAGGCCATTCTCTGCTACATATTTTTACTAGTTTATGTATAGATCTCCTGTTGTCATCAATTACATTGGTGTAATACAGTCTACATAATGGAGAACCAAAACTGATACAAGATTATTAAAATATACAAAATGGACGATGTGGTTGTTCGTTTTGTTTTAATTCCCTGAGTATTACTAAAATGTAGTATATTATGTACCTTTCATTACAGGAAGAAAGAATATTATTGTTACTCTACATGTTCCCTTTGTTATGACTAGTCATCCCAACCCTTCCAATAAATGCCTCCCTTGCTAATGAATGAGGGCTAACTTTGGCTTCCCTAGTTTTGCCTATTCTCAATAACTAAATATGTAAATTTACATGTAAGTAGTCTTTACAGAATGGTTTCTTAAATATGGGCTAATTTTTTAAAAATTCCAAAATGTTTGTATTTTTATGTTGATGTTATTTGGTATATCATATATGATTTTGCTTCCTTTTTCTTTAGTATCTTATTATTTTTCAATAATTTCCACCTTTTAATTTTGTGTTTTTATTGAGTATTGATTTTATTCATGGAATGTATTCTGATTATACTTTCTCTCTCCCAGTTCTTCACAGTTTCTTCCCACTTCCAAAAGTAGGACCCATTTACTTTCTATCACAGTCAGGCAAATTAATAATAATAATAATAATAATAATAATAATAATAATAATAATAATAACAATAATAAATAGTCCAATACCAGAAAAAGCAAAAAAGAGCATAGATAGACAGAAAAACACAGGTACACACACACACACACACACACACACACACCAGAATATTATAGTTGTAAAAAGAAAAAAACACAAGCCATAATATATATGTAAAACACATGTAAGTCATTGTGAGGCAAAGCTTCTAAAATGATATCCTTAAGTTCATTTTTTTATAGGTCAATAACTGCTGGGCATGGGGTCTACCCTTAAAAAGGCTTTGTTGGCCCAGTGAGACTCCCTTGGAGAAAATAAATTTTCATTTGCAAGTGCTTAACCATTGGAGATAGCTTCTGGAGAGTGCATTTAATTCCCCTCTTAGCTCTATCTCTATCCAGGACTCTGTCTGTCACAGACCCATACAGGTCCTGGACATGCAGCCATAGTCTTTGTGGATCAGTTCTTCTGTGTTTACTAAGATGCTGTCCTCAATCCTTTCTGGCTCTTCAAGTCTTTCTACCTCCTGTTGAAGAAGGTTTCCGGATCCCTAATGGGAAAGACTGGATGGAAATATCTCATTTAGCACTAAGTGTTTCAAAGTCCTTCACTTTCTGCACAACGTTTGGTTGTGGATCTCTGTCTTTGTCCACAACTATATTCATTTACCTGTTGCATCCAGGTATGCAGAATAAAAAATAAGGCAAGTTGAATGATGTTGAGGACAGAATCTGTTAACTTGATGGAGTTTAGAATACGTAAGAAACACATTTGTAAGGATGACTCTGAAACCATTTCCAGAGAGGCTTAACCATGAAGGAAAACAAAACAAAACAAAACAAAACAAAAATCACACAGTGTAAATACAGCTAACACCATCCTATGTGTCCTGGTCTGTAAACCAATAAAACAGTACCTTCTTGGTTTGTGACTATGAACACAATGTAACACACCACCTCATGCTCATGTGCTCAGGCAATTCTCACACCATAGACTCTATTCTCTCTATCCATGAGCCTAAGAAATCTTTGCTTTCATAAAATGTGAAAAGAAAAGTAAATATTACATACCCCCCAAAAAGTCATATATGAAAACATCTTTTTTTTTCTGCTGGATTCAATTTAATTCTGCCTTAGTAGGATGAAATATCAGCTTACTCCTGATAGGAATAATAATCACTAAAGTCATACTAATTCCTAAAACAAGCATGTTTTGCTTTACATGGAATGAACAGAGGGGAAAAAGTATAATGAATAATACAATAACGCAAGGAGTTTTACAGGAAGAGATCAAAGGTCAGTGTAGCTTACTTATAAATTAGAAAAGGGAAAGTGGAAGGAATGAAGTTCATAGAACTTAATGGCCCAGAATATCAGAATACAATGCAAATGCCATTTAATCTAAAACATTTATACATATGAGTATAATCCAGCTTCAGCAAAAAGAAAAATGAAGTATTTAAACAAGAGTATTGAAGTTAGAAGTGATCGCATGTGATAAATTAGAATATTACGTCTAAGCTGTAATATATAAGCTGCAAATGGTAAAAAAAAGTGAAATGTTATTATGAAGACATGATTATGACTTAATAAAAGCTTAATGATCAATCTCTGAGTTACCACCAGACTAATTATCATCCATGGTTATTTATGAAATAAATAAAACTGGTCACATAAGCAATTAAGTAATATATTCATTGGTCTCTATCAAATCTTCGAAGAAATAGCAGTAAACTGCTATTCACAGTTCGGTATGTATTACAACCTTAATGATGTAATTGATTTACTACAACAATTTAGAAGTTTTTATGAGTATAATTGCTCTCAAAGAAAATAAAGTAATCTAAATTGTTGAATTAATTTCTGTGTCACTAAGTAACACTTACTAGTTTGAATAAATATCATTGATAATTATTTAATATTTGAATCATAGGATATTGGAGAATCACTGATGCTCCTGGTTTCTAAAGAATGTGTGTGAATTACATATAGCTGTCACAAATATTTGGTAAAAAAGTTTACTCTTCTATTTTAATAAAAAGTCTCTGATTAAAATAAGACACCTATACTAAAACAAGGCAACTTTTATTCAAAAGTGAAATTGTAGTGTGAAGCTTATTTGAATTCCTACATATCCATGGGTGTGTCTAATTTCCAAGACATGTGAAGTATACAACTTGTGTATGTTTGCTTAAAATACCTAAATATTCACTTCTTTGAGAGTGCCTATGACAGCTTCAGAAATGTACTAGTCAAATGCTCGCACAAACAACTGATACATGTATACATATTCTTCTTTTGATTTCCAGTACATTTCTATCTTAGAAGTTCCTTGAGTAGACACTGTCCAGCCCAAAGGAAATTGAAGGTGCTTACAAGTAAATGTTCCTTCAGATATAAAACATACCTGATACTATAGTCTCCATATGGCATGTCCATATGAGCTCATGGGCTGAAGTTCTCATATCTAAAACCTGGTGCTATTCTGTGTGGTGATAGAAATCTTTGGAACTAATATTAGTAGTTTAAACAAATATCAATGATAATTATCTGATATTTGCTTTAAAGTGATATGGTGACTACTCTCCTACTCTTTTCCAAGGAATATGTGTAAATTCTATCTTGTACTAACAAATATTTTTTAAAATCAGTTTACTGTTGTATTAATGATAAACAATATAATGATTAGCTTGCCTAACTGTGCCCTTGAATAGTTCATTTTTTTCCCAATTCCTTGCTCCTATCAGCGTCTGTTTTCCCAGACACCATTATTTGAAGAGTTTTGTTCAATAAAAATTTTATAGTGCAATGTGGTGCAATGACCCAAAAAATATAAAGCCAGATGCCCATTGATTAAAAGTTCTGAAACCATGAACCAAATGAATTTTGTTCTGTATTAGTCTTGAAAGTAGAAAAATCACAAAGGGATAAGTAAAATTGTCTCTTAATTCCTGGGGAAACCTGCTACACCGTTCTTAAAGTTTCATTTCAAACAGAGAATTCCGATTCAGGCTTCCTTGCTTTTCCTTTTAGGTTTCAGTGGTACTACGATGAACTCGTCCATATTTTATCTCCATCACACCTGTCTTTAGTGTGCATTTCTTGCAACAACTCTTATGTATCTTGTTGAATGTTGACATGTTTCTCAAAGAGAAGCTGAAAACAAAAATATTATGGATACTAGTTTGAGACCCCATTAAATCTCACAGCCATTTAGCTACCCTCAACTGATACTAGTATACTTCCAGAAGATGAAATTTTCAAAAAAGCTGTAGAAATGTGTCAGTGGTGGAAATGTCCCCTGAACGTACGACAACTACAGATTTGTAAGACGGGAGAAGAATGTTGCCTACTAGAAAAATATTGTGAGCAGATTGCAGTAGGTAGGTCCAACGCCCAGCAAAGAATTAATGAGAATTGGGAGTTGCCAGTAAGTAGCAGGTTGGGATATGCAGTTGCCTTGGTTTCTTGCAGGAAAAAAAAATGCCACTGAAATATACAAATCAGCACAGGAGTTTCAAAACGAACATCAGATAAGAGTTAAAGAAATTGCGTGAATATTTAAAAAGGGGGGGGGACAGAGTGAATGTGGAATGGGGGCTTTCTGGAGGGATGAATGTAAAGTGGGATATCATTTGAGATGTAAACGAATGGAATGATACATTAACATAATAATAAAATAGGTACGGTTTAGATATTAAAGCCAAGGACATACAAAAGGACTTCATGTTGCCTGTTCCCTGGACAGTTCTCCACCGGACCCTACCTGCTCTTCAAGGTTGGGGTGAGTTGGCAGAGTCAATGACACATACTCCAGAGGAGGTGAGAAATGCTGCAGCAAGCTCATCTGAGCACAGCCACAAGCTCTTCTAACACCCTCCACCAATGCTTCCATTGGTCCCAAGAAAGTATCTATTCTAAACAGCAGTTCCTGACTGGCTGGCATTATTTGCACTAGCAATCATGGTCTCCCAGGCAGTCCTCAATTTGGCCCTCCTCCTGGGAGGCTGACATAATAGGCAGGCCTCAGTTAGGTCCTCCTGCAGGAGATGCTTTTGCAACTGCACAGCCCCAGTGTTTACATAAAGGCAGCCCTGCTGTTTCTGCTACAGCTTCGGATCATGTACATGACTCCCATGTAAGTCATGCTCTGTAGATCTTCTTATGGTCTCAGAATTTACACAATTGCCATCATTTCTTACATCCAATGCTTCTGTTATTCAGGAAGACAAAAGTAAGCTTCTACTGCATTATACAATAGAAGTTTCAATCACAAATTGTCTTTATCATTTCTCTTAGACTCCAGTAAAGTGGAAACTTAAGGGTTCTTTTGAAAGTCAGTTGTGTTGGAAGGTGTTTTGCTGGGGCAAACACGTGAAGGAGTGTTTTCCTGAGGCAGACACAGGTGAAAGGATGTTGTGCTAAAGCAGGTAATGAACGGATGTTCTGCTGAAGCAGGCAAAGGTAAAAGGATGTTCCTCTAAAGCAAGACTATGAAAGGATAGGTCACAAAGGATTCTTTGCTAATAATGTGCATATATTGTTCTGTCTCACGTTGTGTAGTTGAGCTCAATTTGTAAGGCCCTCACAGAGAGAAAAACACCAAAAAATGCCTGGGACTGTGTTGGCAGGTTCTTGTTGCTTCGGTAGACATTGAAGGATTGACAGAGTGATGTCAGCTAAGGCAGACTCATGTGCTGAGGCAACACATGTGGTGAGGCAAGAATTTTGGAGGATATGTGATGTTTGGAGGGAGTATAAATAGGACTGACTCAATGGACTATGAGAAGGACTGAGTGGATCCAGCTGCCATTGTTGACCTGTGAGCTAAACTGCTGATACCCTGACAACACAGATGGGATTTTCTGTAATGAACAATTTCTAAATAGGTCCACTTCCCTCATTTGTTTTTTTTTTTTCTTTTCTACTACCTCTGTTGGGTGGTGGGCTAGAAAGGAAGTCAAAGAATGATGGTCCCTTCATTAAAAGTAGGCTTTGAAAATATTTAAGTTACACTCAGGGCTTAATTAAAACTCCAACTCATGGAAAAATCAGTTGGAACTTAGTGAACCCAACAAAACATGGCATGAGATATGTTAGAGGATTTTCATTGATGCAATTAGGACCATCCCATGACCAAAGAAGATAGTAGCATCTTAATGTAGAGTATTATGACACTTTGGCCATAGTGTAATTCACAAAATGCAAAGAATTTTCTATGGCAAGATATAAATTATGTTTAAATAATAGATTTCCTACCCAGGATAGGACTTCAAGGGTTGAAACAAAGCAAATGCTGCATTAGATTACATTGGTTTGGAAAAGGTGTTAAACAAGAAGTGTTGAAATGGAAATAAATTAACTTTTCTGACTGGTAGTAGAAGAGTAAATAAAGAAATTTGAGAGTAGATATAGGATAGATATATAACTTAGAAAACCTACAGAAGGCAACTTTCTACAGAAGAGTTCAATAAATGCATGTTTGTCATGGGTACTAAAATGCTATGATTAGTGGGGTACTAGTATCAATCATAAATTCATTAGTAACATTCAATAGTTGACTAATGTTGAGGTCTGGAAAATGGAGAGCTTGCGTTGGTTGCATTAATAGGGATAAGTCAGCCTGAAAAGAGTAGAAACCTAGCAGTAGTAAGGGCAACGAGAGATAATGGTAATCCAGGTATCTACATTTGCCTCCACTCCATGAACTGAGGCACAGTGCTGGGTAGATGTGAGTTCAGATGAGGAAATTGTGAATATAATACAGCTTCTGAGTATAATGACATAAGCCAATATAAATGGTGTTTATTAATATTTCTAATCAGGAATATATGAAGGAAGGAAAGGAGAATGATGGCTGTTCCTTATATAAAAATATATATCCCTGGATCAATAAACAGTCCAGGTTAAATTCATCCAAGATGGCATTGACAAAAGAGGAGGTATCTTGAAGGTTAAAGGGAAAGTAACATTTAAAATATAAATGATATTGATTCCTTTGGTCCCTGCAGCAGAAATTCTGGTCACTTAAACACATGAAATATCCATATGATAATTATAAAATATAAATAAAAAAGACTTTTGAGATATTGAAGAGGACAATGTATGGTTTTATTCAAGAATAACTCATAAAAGCCAAATATATCATACTAAGCCACAATTACAGTAACAATCTGCCTAAGTTTCTAAGTGTAGGAAAAACAAATAACAAGTAAATTGAAATAATTACAGTACATTGTGAGTCTGTGGTTCTCTAAGTTCCAAAGAGTCTATTTAATAAAATTGTTCATATTTGTTTATTACATTGCCAACAGTTTAAAAACACAACCTGCTGCCATTCTGTTTAATATGAAACCATGACACTCAAGTCTCCAGATTCCTTGGGCATTCCAGTGGTTATTTTATTCAAATGTCAGAAAGTTATTAGAATCTAAATTTTTGCCATTTCATCACCCTTCACATTTAGTCATTACACTGAGGTAATATCTGAATTCCTCTTCTGTACAAACTCTGGCCCAATTTTCTCCAACCTAAGAACAACCTTAGAGTATGAAGTATGTAAGACTGTGAATCCCTGTGCAATGATTAAGGTCCTGAAAGGTGGTGTGTTGGGCACTTTTATTATTGTAGTGACAAAATTACAGACAAAAGCTCTTGAGAAAGTAGAAGTTCATTTTGGCTGGTGATTTCTTAACAGCTACTTTCCATTATGAATCAATGAGGTACCTGTTACATGATCTAGAGGATCACACAGCAGAGAGAAATGAATGTTGATACTCAACTGGTCTTGTCCAGACACAGTGTTCAAGTATTCCATTGGCTGATAAAGTCTCATGTTCATCTGATAAAGCAAAATTTAAATAATGCACAATGCAAATGTCTATGAGTCCAGAATCTTATCAGTACTCAAACTGATCAAAATCACACCCAGCCCAATTTCCATAGTTCTTAACTAAAGCTCAAAACAAAAAGGTAAGATACAGATATATATATATATATATATATATATATATATATATATATATATATTATCAGTCATTTCAAAATAAAGGAGTAGAAGGATAGTAAGGTAAAATAAGATAGTACCATGATAAGGTTAGGGAAATGTACAATCCCAAAACTGAATGTTCATTATTCCAGTATCTATGGCTTATGCTGGTATCATGTGGTTTAAGAATATCTTGTCCAGCACTAATTCCATAGATCCTCCACCTGCAGCACAACATCTTATTTGCTCCATCACATGACCAAAAATATACTGAAAAATGTTTTATAGTCCTCACATTTCTAGTTACCTAATCTCCCCAAGAGAAACAGCAAGTAACCACGTTCTTTATAAGTGGGGAATAAATTCAAATAGTCCTGGATCTTTTCAATCTAGGTGTCCAGTTTAGAAGTAAATAACAGGATTTTGTGTCTTTCATACAAGCTTATTAGAACAGTAGTTCTAATGAGTGTATTAGTTGAACATCTGTCTCTCTTTATTTTAACATAGAAAAATAAAACCCGTAGAATCTCATCATGAGTATAAAATAGGCTTTCAGTCACTTTATATTATCTGTTCTCCACTGAGATGGACTCTTCTAAAGCAGTCTGTATGGTTATTATAGTAACTTTATATGCTATCATGAATGTTTATGCAAATTATATTATTTTACCACATTCTAGAATGAATCAAGTAGAAATGCTACATGTAAATTGATATTTTAAAGGCAAAATATTTTATTTCAAACAACACCACCTAAATATAAAATATTGTCTGAGAGTCATATTCTGTATTGACTTTACTTAGTGTCAGACAAGTTAGATATTGTTTGATAAAAAAAAATCTATTAATAAGATTAAATCAGAAGCAAGCCAGTCTGCTGTTATTACAATATTTTCTCCCCGTAAAGGATAACATTATTGATGCCTGAAAAGAGTTTGATAGCTCTCCAACTGCAGATAGTGCATTTGGACATTTTGTGAGAAATAAAAATAAAGTTCCCATTCTATTCAGCAATTTTGACTTGGTTCCTTTTGAAGTACAAGATCAGAAGGTTTTCTTCCTTAGAGAATGATTAGATTCTTAAAAGATGCACTGAGTTTTCTCCTTATCTTTTCCATGCAATATATTCAATCCTACACCAGTTTGGAAGTACTTAACTTTCCTTGCTCAAATAAATTTTGGTCATGTCAATGAGTTAAAATTCCTACCTGTTTCTGTATAAGAAATGTGGTTTATCCCTGCAGATGGATAAAAAAAAATATGGTGACCTATAACTGACCTTTGTTTTACTTATTTATCTATTTATTTATGTTCCTATTTATTCATTGTCAACAAAATTTAAAGACATTTTTAAGTAATGATAGATTTTCTAGTACGTAAAACGAACGAAGACTGGGCACTCATTTATTTGCAGTTTTGACTGCATTAGAAGACACATCACAGAGAAAATCAAAATTTGGTTTATTGGTCTACTCGCAAATCTTTGAAGTTTCCAAAATAATCTGTGTTAATTCACTTTCTCTCCTATCAACACACACACACACACACACACACACACACACACACACACACATATTTAAAAATATGTTGAAATTCCTCAACAATGTGCAGTTCAATGTTTATGAACTACTGACTACTGGTTCTCATTAGCCTTTAAATGACACTGACCTAGTCCTGGCTTTAGGTCAGTAGTTATGGAGAGTTTTATTTCCTGATATTATTGATAATTGCTCCAGAAAGAAAGAAATAAGAAGGGCAGCCATAAATATGTGCATGGTGTGTAAATTTAACCAACTGATATGCATGTTTACCTCCTTTCACATTTGCAAGTATACTATGATGAATTAATGGGAAGTTACAGATTTTGGGTTTAATCTGTATGAAAGACACATACTTACACTACCAGTATTTGCATACACATATCTCTTGCTAGGGTTGATGGAGCAAAGCAAATCCAAGCTAACTGAAAAGTTACATTTTAGACAATCTTGTTGACCTGCCTTTGTGATGAAACCATTTGAGAAAAGGACGACTTGCCAACGCAGTGGACAGAACAACGTAGCAGTGAACTTTGCAATCTCTTATACAATGAGACACTTTCTGTGTAATCTCATAGAACTTCAAGGCATTATCTGATCTCTAGAAAAATTATTCTGCTCAATCCCTGGACCCATGATGACTTTATAGGCTTTCTGTAAGGAAGGTCTTACTTCTTGTGTCTGTGGACAACCAATGCCTGTACTGGAGAAGGCTCCTAGATCACTACCTTTCTGACTCCCTTTCTCTTCCTTTGTCCTTCTTTTCCTCCTCATGCATTTGAAATCCAAATTAGATCTACTTCATTGATTAAAAATATTGCTTCTAGCGATTTGCCAACAAATGTGTTCTGAAATTAAATCAGGTTAAGCATTTTGTAGCAGACTGCCATAATAATTTTCCAAAGCAATAAAATCAGTTATCAGAATTAATGATACGTAAAATTCATTTTATGATTTTACTTACATTGTCTTTCCTTTCCCTTCATCCATTTTCGCTTGAACTCCTGTAACTCTACAATGTGCGTTTGTCTTGTCCCCTGACCCTGGGTGGCTGAAAGGAGAACATGATTCAATATAATTTTAAAGAATCTTTTCCCTGTTCAGAAGTTGTGTGGCACATACATAAGAACTATAATAGTGTCCATAGCCTAGTATTTTTGGCGAATATGAAATTTCTCAAAAGTGGTAGTTATGCCTAAGTGGCTGTCCCTGGGGCTGTCACTGATAGAGTGGCTGGTATTACCTGCTGAGTGAACGGAGAAGTTGCTTCTTGAAAAATCAAGGGATGAGCTCCTGTTGCTTAATGACCCTCTATCCACCCACTGAAAGCATGACTGGCTTTCCGTTCTCTCTTTTACTTAAATTGCTAAGTCCATCCTTGGTCTGCTGTTTAGCAAGCCATTGCTTTTTTTAAATTATCAACTATACAGCATCTACTATGCCTATCGTGTGCAATAGATTAAGATGCAGTGCAGAGAATTCGATCTTATTTTTAAAGACCTTTTAATAGGCATATGATTGATTTTCAAGACCTGAACAAGTTTTTGCAGTGATAACTGAAGGGGAAAAAAAAGATAACTCCTTAAGATGATAAGGAAAAGTTCTCAAAAATCATTCTGAAGAATTTCGGGAAAGAGAATGTACCATTATTTTTATTTTCCTCGTTGTTGTAAATGGATAACTGAAAATGTTACAGATATTAATGTTTCAGAATACTCTAAAATTTAATTTTTGTAAAGGTAACAATTTAAGCCTACTAATATGCAAAGCAAGAATCTCTTTCTATGCCTTAGAGGAAATATCATGAACATCTTCCAATGAGGCCTTTATGCATCTTTGAGTAGCCTAGAGAATAGATAAAAGGGGATTAGATCAACACATCTGCCATATATCTTTCTGTAACCCCCAAGGCTGTCTGGACCACTCCGTTATGACTATTTTTTTAAATTATTATTATATGTTTTGACTTTATAGTTTCTGGTTTCTTCCCTCCAGACAATCACATGTACAACTGTTTGCTGTCTTTCCACATCATGGACTCTTTTCCCATTTTATGGATACATGTTCTACAAACAAATACACATACACACACAAAAACACACACAAACACACACAAACACACACACATACACACACAAACACACACACAAACACATTTACACACATACACAGACACAAACACACACACACAGACACACACAAATACACATACACATATATACACACACATCAAACTGGATAAATAGAAAGATTCAATTATACACATATTGGATATATATGCATATATATCCAGTTATGTATATATAGTTATATATGCATATGTATGCTATAAAGATAGATTAAATATAATTTTATCAATGTATTTCTATTTATATACCTATCTATCAATCATCTATATATATTTAATATATATAATCTATCATTTATTTATATTTCTCTTTTCCTATCATCTATCTAGCTAGATTTGATACAGAGAGATGGTAGAGATAAATACAGATATATATCATGTAGATATAGGTGGTATAGATATTTAGATATAAATATAAGTGTAGATGTAAATGCAGATATAGAGATAGTAAATATATATTTAATTATATAAAAATATGTAATGCATATATATGTAAATTTATGTACTGTTACCATTCATCCTCTTACCAGAGTACGAAGATAAATATTACCTGGTAATTTGTTCAAAGTGAAAAATATCATTCAGAATGTGCATTAAACAATCTCTTTATAGAAATATCAAGAACGTTTAAATGAATTAAAAAACCTAGTTTCTATAAAATTATGTTTATATATATGTTTTTGTATATATATATATATATATACACATATATGGTGTAGATAAATAGATAGATATGATAGATAGATAGATAGATAGATAGATAGATAGATAGATAGATAGATAGATATGATAGATAGATAGGAAGATAGATATGATAATAGATAGATAGATATGATAGATATGATAGATAGATAAATATGATAGCTAGCTAGATGATAGATAGATAGATAGATAAATAGATGAAAGATAGATAGATAGATGATAGATAGATAGATAGATAGACAGAATTGGATAGATAGGTAGGTAGGTAGATAGATAGATAGATAGATAGATAGATAGATAGATAGATAGATAGATATCTTCTTATACATTTTTACCTTTTATTAGCAGTTTACTAGACATGTGAAGAAAAATAATATAATTTTTATCTTTTAGGATCATAATGGGGAATCTTCAAATATATAATTTGTGAGGAAATTAGTCAGCCTTTATTATATGCAAGGAGATTTCACAATGTTGACAAGGCACACTGAGACCTAAGGAGTACCATGTATTCATTGAATATTTTTACTTCATTAACAATGTTGTCTGTAGCAAAATTGAAGTTTATTTATTGGTCATTAAACAGAATTTCAGTTCTGTTTCTTATCCTAGAAACCAATTTTTAGAAGAATATTCATACTTTATCAATAATGCTGTCCGTAACAAAACTGAAGTTTATTGATTGGTCAGCAAATGGATTCTTAATTCTGTTTCTTAGCCTAGAATCTAATCCTAGGATGGTTCCATAAAAATGAAATAAGCACTGCTTAACAATATTTGCATTAATTAAAAATATAAAGATTCATAACTCTCCAGATTCTTCTTCTGTAGTAGACTATTGAGTTTTAGCCAAGTGTGTCAGACTCTGCTCTAATTAGATTTGTGGAAGACACTATTTCATGACTGCTGGACTGGGAATAGTCCCAGAACACAGCAAAACATTTTGTGTCCTATTAGTGATGATGTGGTCAATATTTATACAAATAGATGCTCTTTTTAATCGAGTTTTTTTATGTAAACATTATCTTCCTTTGAGAGCAGAGTTTTGGAGTAGAACACTAATGATTAGTCTTTAGTTATGAAGATGTTACTAATTGTTCAAGAATTTTATTCAACATTGGAAATATCACAGTGGGAGCTGTTCATGTAATAAAGAGTGGTGACCTGTTCATATCATAGGAAAGTTATGTTGAGTCAACCATCATGTTAGCTTTTTTAGGAGAGTTACAGCAACAGAGTCAGAAGTAGGATCACAAGCCTTCAGGTCCCAGGAACCTCCATTAGGAGGACTAGTTATCATAGACAACATGACAGAGATCCTCAATGAAATCATACTTACTTCCTAGTCTGCTAAGGGAGATATGGTATTATGGTTGTAGGCAGCCATGAAGAACCTAAAGGGAGGGATGCAAACATCTAAGTCCCTTAGTTATTTTCATCTTTCCAGAACAAAGTCAGTTTCTTACTCTCACAGACCATTAGAAGTGTGTGAGCCAACCTAACAAGTACCTGGCATTGAACATGGCCTGACACAAGAAAGTAATTTAGAATTCTCATTTCTTTGGGCCTGAATATCAAAGACAGCTCAGCTTCCTTGAAGCTGCAAGGGGGAGCTAGAGTATCTGTGAGAGCTCTGGGAACCCGGCACTGGCAAACCCAAATTTGAAGAAGCAGAGAATGGAATGATTTTTTGGCAGAGAGAAATAATGCTGACTAGATAATCTGGAATCTACCAGAAGAGTGATGAGAGCACATTTAAATATATCATAATTTTATAACATTCCTTATGTAGTCATTACATTAGAAAAGAGAAAATCACGAGATCATGCAGTTATCTAAAGATTCTGCCCTGCTATGTTTTAGAAAGACAGAAGGGACAGACTAATTGAAAGGCCCAGATAACAGGCATGTGAGAAGCTCCCAGGACTAATCCACAAACCAAAGAGTACACATGGCCCCGTCCATAGCTCCCACTACATATGAAACAGAGGATTGCCTTGTCTGGATTAAGTGGAAGGAGAGGCTCTTGGTCCTGTGTAGACTTGATGCCTCAGAGAAGGAGGATGCTAGAGGGGAGAGGCAGTAGTGTGTCGGTGGGTAGGGGAGCACACTCTTAGAGGCAGGGTAGAGGGGGAAATGGTGGAGGGTTTGTGGAGGGGAAACCGAGAAGTAGGGTAACATTTGAAATGTAAACAAGTAAAATAATTAATAAAAATTAAAAAAGAGAAAATATTAATGACTGATAATCTTCTATTATATAATTATTGATGTCATAAATAATTTTTATAAAAAATAATTTAGACTCTACAAAATCTTACAAGGCAGAAACTAAGGGTGGTCCAATATATTTCAACTAGGAGTATACTGTTTGTATTTAAAAAGAAGTGAGTGAATGAATGAATGAATGAATGAATGAATTGGATATTTTTATAAACATGGTAGTTGTTAAGTTGGGATATAGAAAATTTTATGAAATGTCTACAAGATGTGTATTGCTTGTAGAATATACACTAAAAAGAAAATATCTGTGTCTTTTGATTCTATCTGAACAAGTTGTCGAAGATATTTATACATACAGCATATTTATTTTTGTTTGAGTCTCATAGGTCTTAATTAAAAACATATTACAATCACACCTTGGAGCACATACAAATTTTTTGTATTTTACTAATTGATAACAAAAACATTGTAATTGAGTAACAAAAACATTGTGACATTTTCAATCCTTAAAAAAATCATGTATATATGCATACATACACACACACACACACACACACACACACACACACACACACACAGGCAACATGACGACATGTCAATTTTTTGACCATTCTAAGTGAATTCAAATATAACGAAACTAAAGTAAGCAACACATTCAATAAACTTGCCACACACCCAAATAATTGTCCTTGGGGAATATGTTGCCGATATTAGGTTTTACATTTGTCAACACTGGAATAAATTATAAAATATAGTTTTACATTTACTTTTACATCCATTTCTTTACCGTATTTAATGTAGTAAAATGATGTACTCATATGTTTGTATTTCAAGGGCAATTTTGCTTCAGTTAAATGTTCTAAACATGAGATTATTCAATAAAGAAGAATGAGAAAATGAAAAACATAATGCCTGTTCCAGCGAATGTCCTTTAGCTACTAAAGAGAAACAAGTTGTTCTAAATATATGTAGGAAACCAAAGCTATATCATTGTTTATAAATATCAGTTCTTTTCAGATAAGTGAGTAGATATTTGCATTTTGCTAATTTCTTTTCTGCATGTTCTTTTGCCATCAAGCTTCCACAGATATCTATAAACTTTCTTCTACCATTCACTGTAGGAAAACTTTTATTGAAATCATTAGTAATTGTGAAATGTAAATTCAATGTAGAGGTACAAATGTTTTTTCTAGTTATGAGATGTCAAAATACCATTATATGCATAAGAGCAATAAGTATAATATGATCTTCGTGCCTACTTTCTCATTTCCAGCTATGTTGAGGGGATCTGCAAACCCAGGGAATCACTTTCTCCTGTGTGCTTCTCATACCCCAAACCTAGTCTTTCCTTTATCAAAAGGAAACGCTTGTGCTTGTGAGTTAAATCCTAAAGTCTCATAATATTATTTTGCATGTTATACTTTTGTAGAGCTAATTATTAAAAAATATAGACTTAGTATATCTCTACATAAAAATTTTTAATAATAACTTGCCCATTAGATGTAATGAAATATGTATTTTGACCAAGGGTCAAATTTTGGGAGGGAGATATTTATGAATAAATATCAACAAAGAGGGAAAAGACATTTAACTGCTTTAACTATTACACAATGTCATTTGTTGAATACATGTCTTGAATCTCCACATGATACTTCATAAATGAAAACTAAAAGTTAAAGAAAACTAATAAAACAAAATGAAATAACTATAGATAACACATGTGATAGTCATTATCACAACGGTGTGTCTGCTGTCAGAAATTCTATCTGCAGACTTGGTTTTTTTTCTTTCTTTTTTTTTATTTCATTCACTCAAACTTCACAGAAAGTGATCATAGCAGTTTTCACAAATTTCCAATAAATTCCTTGTGGAATCTTGGAATTAAAAAAAAAAAAAACAAAACTTGAAAATTTTCTATTTTCCTAAAATTCATAGTTTTTTTCATTATTATAACTGCTATTTTTTTTAGTTTCCAGTTATAAATGTTCTTATTATAACTATTCATAAAACTAAACTGTGCACCTGAAGAAATAATTTCCGGGTTAAAAGCGTGCTTTCTGCTCTACCAGTTGAGCAGTTAGTTTTTTAGCACCTACTTCATGTGGGTCAAAGCAATGCTACTCTGTGTCCTGGGATGTAAGGTCCCTTTCCAACATTTATAAGCACATGCATACACATTAAACACACACACACACGCACACACACACACACACAAACACACACACACACACACGCACACGCACACACGCGCACACGCACAAACACGCACGCGCACGTGCCCGCACGCACACGCACACGTACATGCACGGACTCACAAACACAAATAGAAAACCAAAGGAGTTGAGTTTAGACATCAAAAGGTTTCCACAGACCTCCACCGATATAGATGATTACCAGTGTAAATATATTCTCTAGCATCCATTTGTTTTTAATTTGCAAGTCAAAATGTGTCAGATATTTCAGGGAGACTTGGGACACAGGACAGGGCTCCAAATCTTTAGAACCGCTATGATACCTCAGGAAAATCCTTTTCTACTTTTGCTGCATTCCTAGCATCTAATGGATACTTTGTATCTGCTTCCTCATATGTAGTACTTGCAACATGAACATTTCAAAGATCCATTTCTTTTTATCACCTCATTCTATGAAACAAAAATCCTCAAAAGGTTTGAGTTTTTCTTTTTTATTTTATTGGATATTTATTTATTTACATTTCAAATGTTATCCCCTTTCCAGTTTTCCCATCCATAACCCTCCTATTCCATTCCCCCACCCCTTCTTCTATGAGGGTGTTACCCCATCCAACCACCCACCCTGACATTCTGTTACACTGGGGAAAGTCCAGCCTTAGCAGGACCAAGGGCTTCTCCTCACATTGGTGCCCAACAAGGCCATCCTCTGCTACATATGCAGCTGGAGCCATGGGTCTGTTCATGTGTAGTCTTTGGGTAGTGGTTTAGTCCCTGGGAACTCTGTTTGGTTGGTATTGTTATCCTTATGGAGTTGCAAACCCCTTCAGGAACTTTAATCCTTTCTCTAACTCCTCCAATGGGCTTGACTTTTTCTAAGGAAGGCATGGATATTCTTCCTGTTGCTGACCTTCAGATTCTAGAGGGAATATCTGGGAATACCTGGTGTTGGTTTTTTATTTGTTTGTTTGTTTTTGTTTGTTTTTTCATTACTTATTTTCATTCTTGACACCTGTTTTTAGGGTTTTTTCTCTTTCTTTTTTTCTCATCTCTCTTTTTATTAGATATATTGCTTTATTTACACTTCAAGTAAGACTCCCCTCCCTTCCCCCTCCCCTCCCACTCTCCCATATGGGTTTTCCCACCATCCATCCCCTTATCTCCACCCTGACATTCCCCTGCATTGGGGGGATGGGGTGCAACCTTGATAGGACCAAGGGCTTCCCCTTCCACTGGTGGCACAACAAGGCTATTATCTGCTACATATGCAGTTGGAGCCCTGGGTCAGTGTCCTGACCAACCTCGACCAGCAAGGAAGACATGATCAGAGATCTTCAAGCAGTTTATTCAGGAACCTTGATACAATCTTCTACTACTACCCCGGGGAATGCCCTACATCAGCTTAAGTACCCAATGCCAACCAACCCCAACATGCCATGTGGGTCACGAAGACAGGCTGTCACTATGCGGAACCTAGCAGGCCAGGCAGGCATAGCCAAATAAGGACTTTTTTACTACAAGGAGCGCTCACCTTCGGGAGGGTGGAAGGCAGAAACCAGCGCCATCTTTGAGGCGCGGCACATCGCAGCTCCCTACAAGTCAGACCATGTATAGTCTTTCGGTTTGGGTTTAGTCCCTGGAATCTCTGGTTGGATGGAATTGTTGCTTTTATGGGGTTTCAACCCCTTTCAGCTCTTTCAATCCTTCCTCTAATTGCCCCAAAGGGAGTCCTGTTCTCAGTTCAGTGGTTTGCTTCTAGCTTTCACCTCTGTATTTGACATGCACTGGATATGTCTCTCAGGCGACATCTATATCTGGTCCCTTTCAACAAGTACTTTTTAGCTTCATCAATCTTATCAAGTTTTTTTTTCTTGATAAGAAGATATTATTGAATGGAAAGTTTATTTTAGTTCACAGTTCCAAGATACAGTCCATCATAGCAGAGATCACTGCAGTGAGAACTTTAGTGAGCTTGCTGTAGCATACCTATAATCAGACAATAACAAGTGTATACATGGTGGTGATAAGTCAGTCTCTCTCTCTCTCTCTCTCTCTCTCTCTCTCTCTCTCTCTCTCTCCAGTTATTAATTCAAAGATCCATTGCTCAGCAAATGGTATTACGTACAATTAAGATGGTCTTTCTATATCAATTCATGTAATCGAGACCATCCCCTGAAGCCATGCCCAGGGCAATATCTCCACAGTGGGTCCCAGACTTGTCAAGTAAATAATTTAAACTAATCTTTCCCACCACCAATGCACAGCCTGACTTATTGGCCTTTCTCTACACTGTATTAGACATCCTTCCTGCTTCTTCAACTTTACTACTGGTGCCCTAATCTAAACAAAGATGATGTCTGACTTATACCAATAACAGCCCTCTCTTGCCTTTCTAATGTCTCTTCTTGAAATTCCTCTTTCCTCTTTTAGTTTTATAAATCTTTTAAAATGTAAACCATGTGAAGTAATGCTTTGCTCAGACACTTCAGTGTCTTTCCTTTGCAAAGTGATTAATAGTTTTAGATCTTACTCTGGTCTGCAAAGCCTTGCAGCGGGCATTAAACCTGCCAGATTCTCTGATCTTGTTTTGAAGTGATGATACCCTAAGCCCCAGGCTCTTCTCTCAGATCTGTGAATGGATGGTTCTTTTGAATCTCAAGTGCAAGTGTAAGTAAAACAAAAGCTTGAAAAATCTATATGCAAAATTCTCTCTGTTCGATGAAACCCTTCTTGGTAATTTCCTACAATATATGAATTATACAGAAGACTATACTAGCAAATATGTATGTTTCAAAAGAATAATTTTTATACATGTATATATATATACATATACTAATATATATATGTGTGTGTGTGTGTGTGTGTGTGTGTTTCTGTGTTTGTCTGTATGTATGTCACTCTGAATACAGACCACATATGTAGAGATACTGACAGGGATCAGAATAAGGGATCAGCTACCCTGGAGCTGGAGTGACAAGCAGCTGTGTGCTCTGTGACAAAGGTCTGGGAATCACACTTGTGCTTTCTGTAAGAACATCATGTACCCTTAAAATCAGCCACTTTCATAGTCTCCAAAAATATATTTTGAAAGATACATAAATTCATAGAGCTGATGCTTTTCTATAATTTTCAGTTCATCATAAATGAAAATATGCTTGTCCATGTTAAAATTTCTTGAGAAATTTCCCCTAAAATCTGACTTTTCATAAGCCAATATTATGTTCAGAGAAATATAAAATGTTTTTGATTTTTATAAAAATGTATATGACTTCTGTTTCTTAATATGAAGATAAACTTGCATATGTCTTTTAAATATGAAAACACTATTTTTGATGCTAACACATTCAAATACTGTATTTTCATCATTCATTGTATAAAAAATCCTCAAAAATACTTCCACTGGGGCATAAAGATCTTTGTGGTCACAAAATCCAGGTTCAGTTCCCAGAACTCACATGGATGTTAACGAGTGTCTATAACTCTTGTCCCAGCATAGGCAATGCCTTCCTCTGATGTATATTAGAGGCAAAACTATAAAATGGCAAGCAAATATTTATGCTGATGCTCTTTTCCTAATTAATTTCTTATATTAGAGAGGAAGAATCATATATTTAAAGGAAGCGGGCCTTCCAAGATAATGTGTATCCACAATTCTCTCCCAAATTCTCAAATATTGCTAGAATTTAAATGGAGTGTCCAAAACTTTGTAGAGAGGAAATAGTGCAGTGATAAACTGATTTTAAAGCCAGATCTCTTAAGAAAAGTTGTAAATATGATAGTAGTCAAACTCTGTGTGAATACTCCAATAATTTAATAAATGTATTACTTGCATTACTAGTTAAATTATATATATATATGTATATATATATGGAATGTATAGAAAAATATACATTGAATCTTTGAAGTTGCAGAGCCCATAGGATTTGTTGGAAACACCATTTGAAATTTGCAAATCCTCTAGCATAAAACATAAAACATAGTAAATTCAAAGGGGTGATTACTCAGTTAGTAAAGCCTTAGGTTTGCAAAGATGAGGTCCTGAGTTCAGTCCTCAGAATCAACATAGAAAGAATAGGGTGTCCTGATAGACTTGCAATCCCAGCACAGGAATATGGAGATAAGAATATCCTGGGGACTCTTTATACACCCAGTCTAGCCTATTAAGTGAATCGTCATATGCTAGTGAGAGAAAATGTGGCTTAAACCCAAGGTATGAAGTGATCCTCCATAGCAATGCCTGAGATTGATGAAAGACACACACACACACACACACACACACACACACACACACACACACAGAGAGAGAGAGAGAGAGAGAGAGAGAGAGAGAGAGAGAGAGAGAGAGAGATCAAATGTTATACACCTTCCAGGTTTCCACTTTGAAAATCCATTATTCCATTCCCCCTTTCCCTGCATCTGTGAGGATGTTCCCCTTCCCACCCACCCACTCCCACCTCACTTCCCTGGAATTCCCCTACACTGGGAGATTGATCCTTCCTAAGACCATTGTCCTCTCCTCCCATTGATGTCCAACACGGCCATCCTCTGCTATGTATGCCACTGGAGCTTTCAGCTTAATAGCTGAAAAGACAGGCTATAGAGATGGGGTTTGGATCTTCAAATTATGTGTATGTTTTAAACATATTGTATTACTACACATATTGTTAGTAATTATAGAAGTATTTTGATACTGGGTAAGATTGACAATACAATACTTTATATTAATTTCATGCAATTGAATGGAAATTTAGTGGCTAGATCACAACCATCTGCGAAGGAAGCTGAAGAGTCACAATATTGGTCAGGTAGCTTAAAGACGAGAGAAAACTTATTTTGCAGATAAAGGAGAAGTCTGCCTACAGAGACAATAAGCAAACTATAAAGCACAAAGCATGTTAACATCATATTAAATTATAATATTTATGATGCCTTTTGTTTTACAGGTCTTGGGATAAAAGCAAAGCCATATACATATGCATCTGTCATTTTGCTCCCTAGTGCAATCCTTGGGCCTTGCCTTTAATTCTCAGCATCTCCTTTTCTATAGTTAGGACTGAGCAGTTGTATATCAATGTATAATATTAGTCATATTGGAGAAAATACAGAAAAATACTTTAATTCTATCTTCATAGAAAAGACCTTCTATCGCACCTATTTAGTACATTGGTAAGAAAAACACCAATAGTTAGAGGAGGCTAGGGTACATAGATTAGAAGAGTGTCTGCACAATTAGGTGAAGTCCAATCTCAAAGTAAAAAGTAGAAATGACAGAAACAAACAACAAAAATATATAGCCTGTGGTTGCAAAATAATGATTGAGAATGCTTCTAGCATGTATAAGTCCTAGGTAACACAGATAAAAGAATACTGCAGTTTTCCAAGTTGGTATGTGAATGATTGTGTTAAACACACGGTAAATGATTTTATAAAATAATCCATGTTGTGCCTGCATTGTGGCATTATCAAGACACTCCTTCACATGCTGTAAACTGCCGCAAAATAAACTTTTGCACCCCCGGGGAGTTAACTGCTCCAAGAAATGCATACACACCTACAACCTGCTCCCCAAAAAGTCAAACAAACCTGGGGCACTACAGATCCCACTATGACCTAATGACCCATTAAAAGTAACTAGTAAAGAAAAAAAAAGGACAACTACGTAATCAAAACAGGTAAGTCAAAAGATAAATTGTTTATTTAGATAAATAGCGTATTGTTTATAATGGTTTGTATATTTTATCAAATGTAGAAATTATATAAAATTGAAGATTTTACCATGTAAGAGTAGAAGTAAAATCTTCCATACCAAACCCAAGGCACACTTATACTAAATTCTTAAACATCTCCAGAACCTCAGATGATCTGCCAAGTTTTTAAAGAATATACTCACAAACATTTGCAGAAAAAGGATTTGCTTTATTTAAAAAAATCCCGATAATTCTGAAAAATGTCTTCTTCCAAATAGGGAAAGCTACAAAGTGGTAAATTAATGATTATTATAAAAAGAGAATTATAGCCATTTGAAAGCACACAAGTCTTGAAGCATTAAAACATGGTAATGAAGAATTGATATTGTCCCATGAACTTGTTTATAATCTCTGTTTTAAACATAACATGTGATGAATGGAGAAAGGGGCCACTGATTACTTTAGGAGAAATGCAAAGTGATATAAAACAAAGAAAGAAAGAAAAAAGAAAATAACCTGTAGAATTGAGATTTTGCAGAACATTTGTGGGCAGCCTTTGCATCCTCAGAACCAACAGCTGCAGATAGATAAAGGCAGTGCCAAGAGCAAGCAGGCCCTCAGAGGCCACATCCTTGCTCTTAGCATCAGGTCTGGCAACTTTCCTGGGCAGGATACTTGTGAGCAGAGTTGGTTCTCATATTGTGCCAATAACTTTGCTGGCACCTGTGGATGATTCACACATACTTCTAATGGTTGATGCAGATTAATTTCCTGAGTCCTTGACTTAGTATTCTTGCTCAAAGTCACACACAGTTTGTGTCCTGAGCCATAATTTAAACTCCAAATGTCTGTTCCAGAATGATAAACTATGCTGAGGGACAGATTTGTATAAACTCATGGATGTCAGCATTGTTTCTTAAAGTTGGAGATTACAATAGGCACCGGGTGCACAAAGGAAAGAAGACCACACTAGATAAAGAATTTGGGGCATTTGCTGTGAATTTGCTTTCATTTCAGATAAAAATCTGTGGGAAATAGATTGTAGGCTAATAGAGGAGTTTATTCATTTTAAAATACCAAAATACAAGCATTTTTCCATGCTTGTAATATGCCCATGCAAAAATGGACTAGGAGTCTTGTACAAATTTATTTTCTAACACTTTTGCTTTTATAAGGACTTATACTGTAAGAAGTATTTTCTAGAAATCAATTAGTATTTATTTATGCTCATAATTTTGAATCCATGATTATGTCTTGTCATATAACATGAAAATTTCTTTTGAGGGTAATTATGTGGAAATCCTGTAATAGATGTAAAGAATCTTTTACATGTTCTCAATAAAATGACTATTGCTTTCTATTGTAAATCCTCACACATGTACCATGAATACATTTAATCTCTTCACTCTCTGATTGGTTATGTTATTGCGACTCTAAAAATTGGCATACATGCCTTAAATCATGTATGATTTTATTTTAAATAGAACACAATATATTATGAATACTCATTATACTGTCAATTATAGTACACTTAGTTCATTTATAAAAGTTCAAGGGGATAAATTATGTTACCTTCTAGTTGCTAACAGAAATATTCCTTCAGAATGTGCAAAATGCAAAACAGTTTAAATTCGATTTCCCTGTCTTCGCTAATGTCTCACTCATTTTCCCAAAATGAGAGCCTACATAGGGTAGAGGCATCCATATTTGAGAAGATGTTTAGCTGCAGGCCTGTATTTGTATCAATGGACCATATGTTTTTGCAAATTGCCTTCAGTTAAATGTAACTTTTCTTTCTCATCCCACAGTATCCCGTACTATAAAAGCTAGAAATGCCCAATATCTATCTCCTGTGTTTTTTGTGTTTAAATACTTAAATATAAATTTTGTAAATATGCTTGACTATGCCAACTGTAGCAATTATACCAACTATTGCTTGGGGAGTATCTTGAAAAACTCTTTTCAACATCTCAAAAGAGGGCTTCTCACTCCTATTGTTGGGGGTTTGGTAGTGGTCCTTGGCTCTTAGAAGGAACACTGTTACTCTCTAAAGGAGGAAATTTAATTATATGAGAGAGAGAGAGAGAGAGAGAGAGAGAGAGAGAGAGAGAGAGAGAGAGAGAGAGAGAGAGAGAGAGAAGTTAAATGGATACATGGATAATAAATGGGTGGATGGATGGTTAGGTGAGTAGGCAGATAGATTAAAGTTAGATAGATAAAAGATATGCACTGAGGTAGTTATTTGTGTAGAGTTATTTTAGATGAATAGTTAATACTATGATTTATGCCTTTTTCTAACATCCTTATTGTCTGTTTGTCATCCTTGGTTTTTATTTACCTTCCTTTGTTCTTTCTGAAGACTCCTCTTTTTCTACTAATGACCAACTGCATAACAGGAAAATAATGTCTGGTCATGGAAGTCTAGCCAACTCTTCACCCCTTTTGAAGTCTTGGATATAAAGAGAACCTACCACCACAATTTTATGAAATAAGACTAATCCTTAACTACATTCTCAATATTTATCCTTATTTCCACAGTTTATTGTAGCTTCTTCATTTCCATTTTTTTCCACCTTTCAAAAATTCTTCTCTCATATATTATATCCTGCCTGCAGGCTTTCTTCCTTTCCTCCCCCACACTTTACACATATGCCTATGCAATGTCTATCTCTATATAATGTCTATGTCTATGTAAATGTAATGTATATGTATATGTAATGCATACATATATGTATATGCAATAAGCTACAACATGACCAGGCACAGGCCATCACACCAAGGCTGGAGAAGGCAACCCAGTTGAACATAAAGAGTCTCAAAGGAAGGCAAAAGAGTCATGGACAGTCCTTGCTTCCTCTGTTAGGGTCCCCATAAGCACACCAAGTCACTCAAGTGACAACACATATGAAGAGGACCTAGGTGGACTCCTACAAACTTTCTGAACTTTGTGCACTCTCATGAGTTGTGGACTCTGTTCTTGTGGTGCACCTGACCCCTCCAGTGCCTCTCATCCCCCCACAACCTATCCTTGATGCAACAGATTGAAACCATTCCAGAAAGCTACCAAATATAATTCAGAGATGTGCAGTGCATAAGTGCGTCCTATCTATAATGTACCACTGGATGATATGAATCGAACCTGGATTCTCTGCAAGTTCAACAGGACAAGTGTTCTAAAGTATTCAGGAATATTTCTAGACTATCAACACAATTTTAAATAGAGTTCACATCTTCTATATAAAAGTCAAGTGCATGTAGAAGAAAAGAGAGTAAATTTGCTTGTACTCCAAAATAATAATATAAATTTTTCCTTTGAAATTATCAGTTCTATCATACATCTAGTGACAAATTTTGAAGATTAATATTACTAGAAATGAAAACTAGAAAAGTAGTGTAAACATTTAAAGTTGACATCACTGTTCGTATAAATTTTTATTGACTAATTTTCTTTGTTTTTCCAAAGGTCTTATCTTCCAATTTGATATAATTTGAATGTTGTTGTACAGGAAATCAATTTTTAGCTGAGTGCACATGGATAAAGTATGTGTTTGTGTGTTCTTGTGTTTGTGTGCATAAGTGTGTGTGTGTGTGTATGTGTGTGTGTATGTGTGTGTTGTGCTCACTATATAGAAGCATAAGAAAATGATATGGTTACCTGTAAATAAGGAAGGTATTTTCTTGGCCGTGAATTTTCTTTTTCTTTTCCTTTTTTTTCTTTTTTTGGAGCTGGGGACTGAACCCAGGGCCTTGTGCTTGCTAGGCAAGCACTCTACCACTGAGCCAAATCCCCAACCCGCGACCATGAATTTTCTAAACACACTTTTATTGAACCTACACCATGTAAAACTTAAAGAACACATTCCTATGTAAGCTATCAGCAGTGGCTCTCTTTTGTTCAGCAATGCAAGTAAAAACTTCAAACCCCGTAGAGATTATTTAAATATCACAGAGACATCTTGCCATCCCTAAAAGCATTTCTTCTTCAGAAAAAGCAAGAATCCTAGGAGAGGAAGCAGAATTGAGTTCATTATGAGGTGGTAATTCTTCAGGAGTACACCTGGATAAATCACAGCTTTGACAGACTAATTTCTCAGAATTTTCTGCATTCATCTCACCCAAGCCACCAAAAAGGTCTTAGTCTCGTAACTTAGGCCACGTAAACATCACCACATGGACTTCATTCTCAGAGACATTTTTTATTGATTTAAGTGAGATCTTATAAGACTTCTGACTTCCAACCGTGTAATAAGCTTTAATTTAATAATGTTAACTGCTAACATTGATTTATGCCTTGAGATATGTTGTAAAATTATACTCGATAGTTTTGATATCATGAGACACAAGGTATTAGCGATATTTAAAAAAATCCTTAGAGAGTCTTTCATAAATTTTCACAGTAAATTTCCACTTTTGATGTAATGTACTGTTTTGTCTACTTCAGCAATGTCCAACAAAATTTCTTGGACTAAACATGAATTAAAAGTACATTATTTTTTAAAAAAAGTTTTTTTCCGACAAATGTAAATTTGTTTTAATTATAAGAAGTGGAAAATTTGTTTCTATCAAAAGTTATAATTTACAAATAAATCAATAAATGATGGGCAAGGGAAGTCAGAATGGTTTGGGAATATCATAATTTAATAATTGATAGACCAGAAAGCACCAAAGAAAATTAAAAAAAAATACAGGTATAAATATTTTCATCTTGCATTCCACACCCATAGTTTGTAAGTAAACTCTCCCTTTTCAATAAGATTTAAAGAATGGATATTCTTTAGCAGCATTTATGGTATCTGTTGGGATTTGTAGACAGAAAGTGGAAGCACTCTTAACTCCATATCTTTTACTGTGCTTTAAAAAACAATACAAAGCGAAATACAGGGATATGACCAGGAAAATCAAATCAACATTGATTTTTTTTTACTTGCTCTGACAGTATTTATTTGCTTCATTGTTTCTTCATTTCTGTTCACTGTTACAGAGATTTCCTACAAATATATATATATATATATATATATATATATATATATATATATATATATATATATACTTCCACTTCATCCTTGTAGTTTTCCAGAATATTTCTTAGGAAGGTGTGAATGAAGCCTGTACTTCTAAAGAGAGTTTCTCTATAGTAACTGAACAACATGCAACATTACCATTTTAGCTGATAGAACTCCCTGAATTTTTTTTTTTTTTTTAGAAATAAGTGTTTTAGAAAATATGTTATCTGTACCTTGATTGCCTAAACGTTAAAAATAATTATCAGGACAAAATTAAACTTTTCTTACAGCTGAAATAACTTAAATGATTATTTGAGTAATCGTTATGCCATCCCCCAAAATACAGATACTTGATAGATACATTTCTTATATTTGCATTCATAGCCTTTTATTGTATTTTTACTAGTCTCTGCAATTGTTTCAGACAAGTAGATACACCATTATTTCCAATGTTGTAATTTCTATGTGCTGGTCAGTTTTTTCACTTGAGAAATCATTCCTCTAAATCTGGAATTTTTGTCTTAATCTTTGTCACGTTCCTGATTCTTCTGTAATGAACTTCTTATTGAGCTGAAAAGGAAGCAACAACAACAGCGAAAAAGAATAACAACATTAATGTGGTAGTGTATAGCTTTATGAAAGAGAGTCTGTTTACACAAACATATAAGCCATTGCACACAAAAATAGAAATAATTAACTTTGTAAAATAATATGCGATAAGTGAAAATGTGTGGCATGATGATTTGATCTTACCTGAATGAAAAAGGTAACCTTATACTTATTGAATGCTTACCAGCCTTCTTCGGTGGTAAGTAAATAGTTGAATTAGTTAAAAAGAAAAGACATTTCATTCAGGAGAAAATTTGTTGACTGCAAAGTTACTATTAATAAAATCTCATTTATTGTTATTTGAATTTTAGTCAAAGCTCATGTAACTTATCTTCTTAAGAGACTTGAAAAATATAGTAAACTTAGAAAATTAACTTCCTGTTATATTAGTCAAATGTTACTTTTACAGTTTTCTTTCTTTTTTCTTTCTTTCTTTCTTTTTCTCTTCCCTCTTTCCTTCCCTTCTTCCTTTCTCCCTTTCTTCCTTTCTTCTTTCCTTTCTTTCTTCCTTCCTTCCTTCCTTTCTTTCTTTCTTTTTTCTTCTTTTTCTTTTTTTCCTTCTTTCTGTTTGATCATCCTGGGAATTTTAATGTAAAATCTCAAGATATTCCATACTCTTTCTGCAGATGTGAGACATAAATTTGTTCTTTTAATTTTAAACTCCACAATGTATTAATGGAGAGCAAAACTTGGCATCAGAAGGCAGTTGCCTTTGTCTTCTACCTTATTATAAACTGCAATTGGAATATAACTTCCCACCACAGACCCCAGTATTTATAATTCCAAATGTAGAAAGCATAAAAAAGGGATAAGAAGCATGATGAGTTTGACAAGCCCATGGGCTCTATGATAGCTGCTCTCTTGAGGTCTGATATTTCTAATTAATAATTTATGAGTAATTATAAGAAGCAGAGCTCCACCCTATAGACTGGAGGGCCTGGTGCTGGAGATGCTCAGTTTTATACACTAGGGATAGAAGGAGGAGGGAGAATCAAAATGATTTTCTAAGTAATTATGTTGTGAAAATTTCTAAATTTTTATATTGTTTTCCCTAGACCTGTCCTGCTACGGCTTATTTGGAGAAGTGTCTTTTAAAAATGGATACAACAAGGCTTACAATCACAACAGAAAGAGTGGATCCATCCACACCCACAAAATAGACAGACAAAACTTTCTAAACAACCAGAACCAGGTGGGCAGGCAACATCTCGCTTTTTGCCATGGGCAGAAGAGCATTTGGGTCCCATCAAACCTATGCACATCTCAGACCAGAGTCTGAGCAGACTAGATGGCACAGAAAATTAAATGACTTACCAAGGGAGGGAAAAATAAAGGATACAAGAGTGAACATAGAGATAAATAATTGTTCAAAGTATTAAGAAAAAGATACTAAAATTTCATCCCTTACCACTCCTAAAGACCCCAACACACAGCCCTTATATGAAAGCATAGAAAGCATAAGCATATAGGGTTAGGTGAATGGAAGAACAAGAGGTAAGGAGAGGAGTGCTATGAAATAATGTGTTCTAGATGTGGCATGACTTCTTCACCCACGAATTCAAAAAAGCAGTGCTTACTTGCATTAGACCTGCGTAAGATCAAACCAAACAAACTTGTATCATAGATAAGTCGACTAGATAATCTCCAAGATCCATCCCTTATTGTAGAAAAATGAAAATTGATGCATATTTGTCACCTTGCACAAAACTCAAGTCCAAGTGGATCAAGGATCTCAACATAAACTAGATACACTGAATCCAATAGACCAGAAAGTGGGAAAGAGCCTTGAACTCATTGGCAAAGGGAGAAATTTCCTTAACAGAACCCCAATGGCTTAGACTCTAGGATCAAGGAATTAATAAATGATACCTAATAAAACAGGAAAGCTTGTGTAAGGCAAAGAATATAGCCAATAGACCAAACATGTTATTTTTAGAAGTGGTAGTAATTATCTATCTCTATGTTTATGTTCTGATTTCATAATCAGGCTGGGGTGACATCTTCTGATTCAATAGAAGCCAATGTTGTCAGAAACACTTTGAATTTACCACTAACTTGATGTGCAATTAGTTCTTGGCTAATAGATGTTCAGTAACCTAGTACTGTTACAAATTTCCTGATCTACATTCAATTCTTGGCCCAGAGTTTAAGAGGCTGAGATAGTGTGTCTCCTGTGGTAAGTTATAAAGGTACTCCTCAAAAAATAAAATTCTAATCACTTTAGCATTCTACAATTCAACTTCTGATTAAATTACAAAAATAGGTATGTCAATATGTATTTGTCTTTCTGTGTTTGGAACAGTATTTATTCTCATTTATACAGTTGCCCAAAAGGAAAACTGACACTGTGTTCACCAATGGATAAGGAAACGGGACATATGCTATATTTCAAGTGAGTTCTACTTACATTCACAATGCATGTAGTTCTGCTACTATATAATGATACCTAAAGACATGATAGATGATGTAGTCAATTCACCAAAACTGAAGTATTGTGGGAGTCCCATTTCTCTGAAGTACATAGACAAATAAAATTCATAGAGACAGGAAAATATAGTGAATGACAGTAGAACATGAGATTAGAGAGTTTGGAACAAGCAGTACTAATATAAAATACAAAAAATAATTCAAGAGATACTTGAATTATTATTGTAGTGACCATTGTCAAATAAAGGTGAATTTGTATCTCTTAAGTCTTCAACAGAACAAGTGCCAATGATAGAATTTGTATTCTTTTAAATGTTTCAATCTTTTATAAGTCTAGAGTGATAAAATAGTTAATCATAATTTTCTGATTATAATTTTGTTAACCAAATTCTAGAAAGATTTGGACTCTCTGTTTCATCTTTAAGTTAAAAGAGTTCCTTCAGTTTTCATCTTTAAGTTAAAAGATTTTCATTCATTTTACTTTCGAATTTTTTTTTACATTCTTGAGATTGTAATGCAATCACAATACACCTTTAATCCTTTCCTCACCTCAAAACCTTTCATGTAACTTTTCTGTGCTCTTTCAAACTCAGAGCCTCCTTTTTCATTATCACTTGATTTTAAACAAGCTGGAATGAAACTTTCACTATTGATAATAAGATTAACATGCAGTAATCAAATACAGGCATTGCTAAAATTTAATCTTGGCAAGTAAAATATCAAAATCATAAGAAAAAAGTATAATTTATGCTTTGTAAAGATCTTATGACATGTATACATCACACTTAACTTTGGAGGATTTTATTCCATATTTGCTATCAGAAATTATTACTTATCTTTTTCATTGGTGTGGTCAAAGGCCTGGTAAGTAGCACATTCCAGGAGGAGCAGCTTACCTGAGCTTACACTGGAAGATTGGATACACTCAACCCTGATAGGGAAGGCATGCTGTGTTTGCAATGTTGCTAACCAAATTATAAAATCTTAAAAATGTTAACCTTTGCATCTGACATATAATATATATGTTTATATATAATATATATAATATATATCTATAGTCTATATATTACTGATTATATATGTAATAATGATAGTAGTTTCAAATGTTCCATTTTTATTACAAGTGATTTAATGACAGTTGACAAAAGTGCTCAAATTAATTTAAATATTTTTAAGTTAACATAAATTTTAAAGTCCATAAATTTTATAAATATATTTACACTCACAAGCTAAGGATTGGCATAAAGAAAAAATCTGATAAGTTTTATTTGGGCGGTCTTGTTTGTTTTTTGTTTTTTTTTTTATGTTGCAAGAACCTCAATTACTGCTTTCATTTTACTAGAGGTTACCGGTTTGTTTAAATTGCTTATCTGCTCTTCCTTTAACTTTGGTAAGTGGCATGTATGAGAAAAACTAGCCACTTCTTTGAATTTTCAATTTTTGAAGCATAGACTTCTAAAGTCTGTCCTTAATAATTCTCCGGACTGTCTTGGTATCCCTCTCTAAGCTTGTGCTTTTGTTTGAAATTTTGTAAAATTGCATTTTCTCTCTGCATCTTACAGCTACCGTTGGATAAAGGGTTGTCAATATTTATTTTCTGAATAAGCTGCCTCTGGTCTATTGATTCTTTGTGTTTGGTTATTTGTCTGTTTGTCTTAACTGATTGCTGACATTAGAAGGATTATTTCCTGTTCTCTATTCCATTTGGATGATACTGGGAGCACAAGTGTCCTTGTGCCCACAGATCAGTAGGAAAACTAGAGTGTTAATCACACAGGATTGTCTCCTCGAAAGAGGTAAAGAATGTGTATTTTCTACCCAGAAGTCTGAAAATGAATGTTGACAGTTACCTTTGCTCTTTGTGAAGCCAGACATCATCTAGGTTCCTCAGAATTCTTATACTAGAATCTCCCTCCCCAGAAATTTCTTGTTCAGTCAAATAGAACACATTCTTAGGGAAGCTGTTATATGTAGTTCATAGCATAAATTATCTCTACACAATCAACATATGACCAAAACCATGCCAGATCCTTCCCCAGAATCTTAAGCTAATCCATATGACTCATCTCTAGAATCCATTTTCTAGGAAGAAGTGACCTGTATTTTAAGTAGATTTCAATGTAATTATGCATCCTTATGCTGGAGGTGTGAATGACAGCAGGAAATATGTTCCCTGTACATGGTGATTAAATGTGTTTACAATATACTGCCTGGCATCAGACTTCACAAGTGGTCCAGCATTAGCTAAGTCATGCTATATGGAGTTTTCCTTCCTAATTTGCTACCTATAATGCTTACAGGGATCTCTACAGGGTTTAAGTTCCTTTCATTCTATAATTTTCAGGTATTTGCACCAGGATGGGGTCCTTGAGCTGAAAGGAGACATGAACACACACACACACACACACACACACACACACACACACACACACACCTTTTTCTAACCTAGAACATTTCCTCAATTGATAGGCATTTGTAAATGATTGATTAGTTTCTTCCATGAGATTTTCACTGGACAAATTAACCGCTCTTAAGCATAGGCCCCATGCATAGCAGTAACTGATAAACACAAAATGAACTCAGTGGCATCATTGAAGGTTCTTTGTCTCATAATGTTAGATTAGAACTTTTTTTATTTTGGTTTGTTTTTATTTCAGTGATACTTGTCCCTTGTGCATATATCATGGTCTTGGGTTTTGGGATTTTAATGAGATCTCTGTGTGTAAACGTATGTGTCTTTGTGTCTATATGTGACAATTCTGCTTTTTTCTTAGCTCTTTTTCTTGTTCTCCTTCAGTTTGTCTATTATACTCTGATATTTTTTATTTTATTTTAATATTATTATTTAGATGTCTATGTCTTCTTTTAAGTGACAGAGGGCTATAGAATTAAGACGCATGGGAAGGTGGAGAGAAACCGATAGAAGCAAGGAGATGAAAAATTGTTGTAAGTATATGTTGTAAGTATATGTATATGAAACCATTTTTTGAGAAAAGATAAGAAGCACAACATAAATGGCAATGGAAGCAGTGTAGATGTACATTCATAGCTGGATAATGAAAGTGCTACAAATACCCATGATGACTATTATACATCTATAAAGATAGTGGGAATATTGAAATTCTCAGGCCAATGGATGGATCTGTAAACTACACTAGGAAGTGATGTGATGGATACTCAGAAAAATAAAATAAAATAGAAATTGTGTGTGTGCATGCAATGGTGTGTGTATGACCATGAAAGGAATTCATTTAATGAGAAGGAAGTACAACGTGTAGGAAAACGAGTACATGCATAGTGAACAACACATGCATAGTGAACAACACATGCATAGTGAACAACACATGCATAGTGAACACATGCATAGTGAACAACATATGCATAGTAAACACATGCATAGTGAACAACACATGCATAGTGAACACATGCATAGTGAACAACATATGCATAGTGAACACATGCATAGTGAACAACATATGCATAGTAAACACATGCATAGTGAACAACACATGCATAGTGAACAACACATGCATAGTGAACAACACATGCATAGTGAACAACACATGCATAGTGAACAACATATGCATAGTAAACACATGCATAGTGAACAACACATGCATAGTGAACAACACATGCATAGTGAACACATGCATAGTGAATACATGCATAGTGAACACATGCATAGTGAATTAAGATATTCAGTCATTATTTTATAGTTTTCATGATACATATGTGATTTAAATTTCTGTGTATCAATGTAAGAACAAATATCATATAAGTAAATTAAACCTGATATTTCTGTGAAACAATTGTTAGAGTTGGGTTTTACTTAACGGCCTTGACCTACAGTTCACTAGAAACTAGACATGAGATGTTACTTAATGTATTTGTAGCAACAACTCTTTTTGTTTTTGTTTTCTAAATAATTTGTGGAGAGGGGTTTTACAGACTGAAATTTTTCTCTTGTTTTCTGAGAGGGTTGAGTAAGCCAGAGCTTGGTTGACTCCATGACTGGCTAAAAATTGGCAGTTTGGGAGACTAGGCCTAAGTTTCTGTTATCAAGAAATGAGTGCCCAGATCCAGGAACAAGTGGCAAGTCAACCACAGCTCCGGGCAGCCAAACCAAGGAAGTTTTGCCATCCTGGAAAGTCAGCAGAGCCCTAGCTAATCACAAAGACACCCACACACCTGGAGATAGAGACAACCAATCAAGGGAAAGAAAGGTAAAAGTTACCCACTCTCACCATAACTTGCTTTAAATTAACACTGCAAAGCACACACAGGGGAAACATTCCATTCACAAATGGGGAAACCCCTGCATGCAGGAAAATCTGCTAAATAAATGATGTTTACCTTTGCATACTGTTTGAGTCTGCGGTCTTCCTTCAGTGATTCTTGGGCCCTAACACATTTAGTTAATGAAGGCTTCAGTCCTACTTAGAAAGGGGAACAAAATAATCAAGGGAAGTAGAGGATGGGAGGGATTTGGGAGGAACAGAGGAGGGGGAGGGGGAAAAGAGAGACAGAGTCAGGTACCAGAGGAGATGGAGTTGTAGAGAGGTTGAGGAAATTGAACTGAGGTGTGTAGCAACCGGGGATTGGGAACTAGAGTGTAGCAACCAGGAAGTCCCAAATGCCAGGAAAGCAAGAGCTTCCCAGGACCCCAAAGGGATCACATTAGCTAAAATACACCACAAAGGGGGAGGAGAACCATATCCAGAGATTAGGCATAGCGCCCTGGTGAGGGATGGGGCCCACCCACCCACTTCAAAATTTTAACCCAGAATTGCTCCTGTCTAAAGGAAATACAGAGATAAAGAGTGGAACAGAGACTGAAGGAAAGGCTGTCCAGAGACAGCCTCACTTGGGGATCCATCCCACATGCAGACACCAAACACAGACACTATTGCTGATGCTAAGAAGTGTGACAGGAACCTGACAGAGCTGTCTTGTGAGAGGCTCTGCCAGAGCATCACCAGTACAGATGGGAATGCTGGAAGCCAGCCCTGGGACTGACCACAGGGCCCCCAGTGGAGGAGTTAGGGGAAGGATGGAAGGCCTTATCTGGCATTACTGGGAGGGGATGCTGTTGGTCCTATAAATGCCCCAGTGTAGAGGAATGCTAGGGCAGTGAGTTGGGAGTGGGTGGGTGGGTGGGGGAGCACCCTTATACAAGCAGGGTAAGGAAGGATTTGCAGAGGGGAAACTTGGAAAGGGGATAACATTTAAAATGTAAATAAGTAAAATATCCAATTTTAAAAAATTAAAAAGACAATTTATTCTATCATAGTGTTATTTAAAAAAATATTGTACTGCTATCCATAAAAGAAAATGCAATTAAAATTGTCTTGAACATGTAGAGATTGACAAAAGTGTCAGCATGTATGCTTTGTTGAAGGCAAAACATTTAAGGCAAATTCAAGAAAGTTATCTGTGAGTAGACTTGCAGTGATTAAGACTGGATATTAGACACTGAGATTCAATGTGTCCCTTGTTACCCTATAGTTGTCGAGACTGAAACACAAACTGGCTATGATACAAGTATGATATGGAATACATAACATCTATCTAAGAAGACATCCAAGAACTTTGTTCATAGCATGGCAGGACTTGAAAAGGGTGAATGAATGGACTGAGGAATTTTACAAGATGCTCTTTAATGTGGAAAAGAGCATAACCCTGTATATAAGTAAGAGCATGAATGGTGGACTCCAGAATATACTCCAGGTAACATGAGTGACGAGTTTCTGGAATTAGACAAGAAACACATACTTGGAATAGAGGCCAAAGTAAACAAACCTGTAAAATTTAACAAAGGGAGTTTTGCCCTAAATTAACGGAAACCAGCTGAATCAAATATTGTTTGACCCTGAAGTTCAATATACATAAATTCGTCCTAAATTGGCTTTCACTGGTAAAAGAGAGTGCTTATTGTCTTTCAAGTCTAGGCTGAAACAAGTCAAATCGAAATGTCCCTTGAGAGGAGTAAAGAAGTACTCAGCAGACCCTCTGGAAGTTCACTCACAGGAGATCAGACAAAAGGGTAGCTCCAACCATCTTGATTGAAGACTTTCTAAGGGAATCGGATCCTGAAAGTAGAGGATCTTCATGGAGCTAATCCACACTCTAAAGAGGTCTAGACTAATACAACTTTTTTTTAAATTATTTCCACCAACAAAAGGACAATTTTTAAATTAGAGAAAGTTTATATAATAATAACATAAGATCCAGAATTTTAGTACAGCCATGCAATGTACTTGTATTTTAGGAGCCTAAAGAAAAACTATTCTTTGAGAATTTAAAGAAATGTTTAACAGCCTTACTGAACAGGGAAATGCAAGTCAAAAGAACTGTGAGATCCCATCTTATGGCCATCAGGATCAGTAAGATCAATATGCAGTGATAGTTCATGCTGGCAAGCAGATGGACCAAAAGGAGTACTCCTCCATTGCTGGTAAAAGTGCAAACTTATGCAATCACTTTGGAAATCAATTCGATGGTTTCTCAGAAAACTAGGAATTGTTCGACCTCAAGACCCTGCTACACCAAACCTGCGCATATACCACAAAGATACCCTATTCTACCACAAGGGCACTTGCTAAACTATGTTCATAATTCATAATTTCAGAAACTGAAAACGACTTATATCTCCCTCTACTGAAGAATTGATAAAGAAAATGTGGTACATCTACACAATGGAATACTATTAAGCTGTTAAAAACAAAGACATCATGAAATGTTCAGGCAAATGAATGGATCTTGAGACTATCCTCCAGAGTGAGGTAACAGACACAGAGTCATGTATGGTATGTTCTCAGTTACAACTGAACATGTACTCCATGATAATGATGCTACGATCTACAGATCCAAAGAAACTAGGTAGTAAGGTGATTAGAAGAGAGAATGCTCAAATCTCACTCAGAAGGGGAAACTAAATAGTCATCGTAGGTGGATGGAAAGAAGGAACTTGGTGAGACAGAATGAGAAGGGGTATGGGGAAGGTGATTAGGTGTAGAGATAGGGAGAGGGAGAGGATCATGTCTGTGAGAGAGAATGGAAATTGGTGGCAGGCATCTCTGGGACCAGCTAGAGACCTGGGATGGGAGAGACTACTGGGTGTCTATGGGGGTGACCTGAGTTGTGAATCCTACGAGCTGAGGATATATATACTGAAATGATCACCACTTGTACCCAGGCAGGCCTTTTTGTTTTTTGGTTTTTGGGTTTCTTTGTTGTTGTTGTTGTTGTTGTTTGATCATTTTATTTCTTTACATTTCTAATGTTAGACCCATTCCCAGTTTCCCAACCACAAAACCCCTATCCCATATCCCCTATCTCACTTCCTGCCTCTATGAGGGTGTTCCCTTTCAACCCCCCACCCCTGTCTCAGCACCCTGGGTCATCACGCCTCCACAGGACCAAGGCTCTCCCCTCTCAGTGATGCCTGATAAGACCATCCTCTGCTACATATCTAGCTGGGGCTGTGGGTCACTCCATGTGTACTTTATCGTTGGTAGTTTAGTCCCTGGTAGTTTTGGGGGGTCTGGTTGTTTGATATTGTTGTTCTTGTGGAGTTAAAAACCCCTTAAGTTTTTTCAGTCCTTGCCCTAACTTTTCCATTGGAGTTCTTTGTGTTCAGTCCAATGTTTGTGGACATCCAGAGCCTGTATTGTTGAGGCTCTTGCAGAGCCTCTCAGGGGACAGGTATATTGAACTCCTGTCAGTAAGCACTTGGAATCAGCAATATTGTCTGCAGATGGGATGGATCCCTAAGTGGGGCCGTTTCTGGATGGCCTTTCCTTCATTCTCTTTTTTCCTGCATTTCCTTTTGACAGGAGGAATTCTGGATTATTATTTTTGAGGTGGATGTGTGCCTCAACCTGGGGAGACAGGGGGATGTATGCCTATCCTCTGAATATGGTCTCCACTGGTTCTTTCTACCCTTTTTGGATATTTCAGCTATTGTCCTCCCTGTTGGATCCTGGGAATCTCTTGGGTCACTGGCATCTAGGACTTTCTAGTGACTACCCCAAGTTCTCCTTCCCCCATTGCTACACACCTCCTTTCTAATTCCTGACACTCTCTACTTCTCCCCAATATCCTCCTGTACCTGAACAAGACCACCTTTTTCCCCTCCCCCTCCTTGGTCTCTCCCAGATCCTTCTCTCTCTCCACTTCCTGAGATAATTTTCTTTCCCCATTCTGAGTAGAACTGTAGCATCCACACTTTGGTGTGGTCTTCATTCTTGGGTTTTATACAATCTGTGAGTTGTATTGTGGGTATCCTGAACATCTTGTAGGCTAATATCCACTTATCATTGAGTACATGCCTTATGTGTTCTTTTTCAACAGGGTTACCTCACTTAGGATGATATTTTCCTGAAGTCATTGTTTTTAATAGCTGAGTAATACTCCATCATGTAAGTGGACCACATTTTCTGTATTTATTCCTCTGCTTCGGGAAATCTGCTTTTTTCCCAGCTTCTGGCTTTAATAAATAAGGCTGCTATGAGTGTAGTGGAGCCTGTGTCCTTGTTACATGTTAGAGAATCTTTTGGGTATATGTCTAGGAGGGGTATAACTTGGGTCCTCATGTAGAACTGTTGGCAATTTTCTGAGGAACTACCAGACTGATTTCCAAAGTGGTTCTACCAGCTTGTGATCCCACCAGTAGTGGGGGAGTGTTTCCCTTTTTTGCACATTCTTGCCAGTATCTGCTGTCATCTTAGTTTTTGCTCTTAGCCATTCTGACTGGTTTACTTATGGTGGAGCAATGGAGATATCAACCCATCCACCATACCTTCAACCCAAAATGTTTCCTGCCTATAAGATGTTCATGGAGAAAGATGGAGCAGAATGGCCATCCAAAGACTAGCCCAATTTGAGACACATTCCATGGGAAACAGCTATCCCTACTAATGATACTCTGCAATGCTTGCAGACAGAAACCTAGCATAACTGGCTTCTTAGAGGCGTCATTGAGCTGTGTGGATGAAAATAGACTCAGAGACCCATAGTCAACACATGGAGCTCAGGAAGTCTTTTGGAGGAGAAGGGATAGAAATGACTTAGCCCAAAAGATCAAGGACACCATAAGAAGACCTACAGAGTCAGTCGACCTGTACCCATGGGGGCTCAAAGAGACTGAACCACCAACCAAATAGTAAGCAAGGGCTAAACCTTGGACTGCCATATTTGTATCAGATGAGCAACTTGGGCTTCATGGCGGTCCCCTAACCATTAGAGTGGAGGTTATCTCTGATTTTTCTCTACCATTGTATCCCCCTTTCCCTACCTGAATTACCTAGCTGTGCATCAGTAGGAGATGAGATGCTTAGTCCTGTTGGAACAATATGCCCCAGGGTGAGATGGTATATATAGGGGGATTCCCCTTCTCTTAGGACAAGGGGAGGGGTAATGGGGGGATGGATTTGCAAGGTCAGGACTGGGAGAAGAAGGGTGATGGGGGATGTGGTTAGAATGAAATGTGAATAAAAATAAGTTATGGAAAGAAAAACATTCCTACCAACAAAAAGAACATTTTTTAAATCAGTGAAAATTTATGTGAGAAAGAGCAAGGAGTAGAGAATTTTAATACATCTGAACAATGTACTTGTATTTTATTTTGAATCCTATTATGAGAATGCAACATTGGCTGAGCGAAAGTACAAAGTCAAAGCTACAGACATGCAAGGTTAATTTCTAGAAAAGAATCATTTTAAGCACTAAGTGTAGCTTATTCATATAGTATATACAATTTGCAGTGATGTGCAGTTATGTGCTAGATTCGTGCTTATTGAATCAACACCAGCAATATCAAGCCTTCCATCTGTTCACGGTAAGGTCCTTTACTGTTAAGTGTTCACCCTTTAAACTGTATTTTATCATGCTGTTTTTAAAGATATATGTATGTATACAAATGCTTTATATCATATCAGAGCTATATAACTATATTGGCTATATTATATAGTTGTTACAGTGATGTTCATAGGAGCAGTAAGCCACACTATATAGCCAAGACATATAATAAGTAAAGCCATCTAATTTTGTGAAAATATTTATGTTAAAATATGTGCACAAAGGTAGAGCGTCTCATGATGCATATGTTAGACTGTGTTACTATTTTTATGTAATAAATGGCTATTTTCTTCAATCAAGGCAAGAGTTTTGTCTCAAGGAATTATATAAATGAATTTCTCTTTTTCTCTTTGCATACGTGAGCACAGATTGGAAAACTAAGGCCCAAATTTTCATCAGGCATTTGTTTTATGAATAAAGTTTTATTGGTACAGCCACACCTGTTCACTGCAACTGTGCTGGCAGGTGACTATTCTGCTGCAAAGAAACAAGAGACTATATTGAATGAAGATGAAAACTGTGACATATTCATGTTTATGGAAAATGTGTTCTAGTTCCTAGCTTACAAAATTTACCTCTGCTCCTGAAACTTCAACAGTTCTAAATGTGGAACATTTAAGTTCAATTGAGTGGAGCAAAGATGTATTGTTTTACAGTATTTTCCAAGTTTAGCTTTGCAAATATATTTCAGATGTTCCTAGAGCTGTAGTCTCAATAATTTTGAAATAATCATAATAAATGGTTGAACAAAATGGGCTCAAGAATGTCTTACTACATTTAGAGATAGAGAGTAATATTTTCAAGGGAGTAGTTTTCTGCTGCAGATTCTACTGTTCATTGTAAAAAGTTTTCCTAATATTAAAAACGCCAGAGTAACTGCTCTCAACCCTTGAAAAAAATATATCCTCCGAACAAACTGTTAAATTATGCAAACTGTGTGGGCTTTAAAGTGTGACCAGATAGGCTGTTAGAAAATTAACTCTCAACTAGTTTTCCAGTTGAAGGCAACTTATGCCTTTTAATGGCGAACTCACCACATCCCACTATATTTTGCATAGAGAATAATGAATTCAATAATTTTGGTTTCAAAGGCTAATGTGGTCATGAAAATTCAGTGTTTGTAGCCACTCAAACTAATTGTTCCATTGAAAATATAATGAAGAAGTCATAAAGGAATTTCATAGATTTTTCAAAGTACTGGAGCAATAAATGATCCCTTGTGGTTCCTTTTTGAAATGCTATTTTCTGTGCTTCACAGATCTTACCAACTGAATGTGAAAAATTCAGGATATATTTATATATTAAAGGGATATGGACATCCCTGGCCAACACACAGATGGTGAGAATTTAAGTTTATTCCCAGGGACACATTCCAATATATGAAGATAGAGAAGCTGATAAGTGATTTTAAAAGAAGCTGATTATGGAGCTACAAAAAAAGTGAAGCTCTACAATATTAACCAATGACTCCTAAAATATGGCAACAACATTTTAAAAGATGGGCTACTTATTTTTTAAGGTATAATATTCTAAACTTGGTTTGTGTGCAATAACAGACATGGAAATATAAGTCAAGGCACAAAACCTTATCCATATTGAAAAAAGGGGTTATAATACATTTCATGCTTTGAGTGAAGCAGTTGTTGAAACCAAATATTAGCACTCTGCATTTAGTGAGTCTGCTCAGTTGCTAACATCTTGTTTGTGGTCAAAGCATCCTCATTTTGCTGGCAACAACTAGAATGAGGCATAATAGCTTAATTACATTTTTTTCTTTGTTTACTGATTAGAAATGAAGTTGATTTGCTACTTTGTTTTCTACAAAAATATTATAAAAGTTATGGGCCACATAATTTTTCATACAGATAAGTCATGCATCATATTAAATATGCCACACATTTAGCAAAGCACTTTTTTAAAGGAAGACTAACAATTTTAATGCTAGCTAGAATAATAGGATGGCCCAATGACAAATGTGCTTGAATAAATGCTTAGGTTTGATATACTGGGAGATATTTAATAGGATACTAAATACTAAATATGATAGTATGTCATTTCAATGATAAAGTTAGGTTATGTGGTATTTTTTGTGTGTGGCCCCAATCTAGTAAAATGTTAAAAGCAGTAAACTTCAGCCAATGGTATAGGCCAATAAGTAAAGAAATTTTTGGTCAATCCTCAACCCCCAAGTTCAATTCCCAGGAATCACATGGTAAGAAGAGAAAAAGAGCTTCTGCAAGCTATACTTTTATCTCCCCATAGGGGCCATTCCAATACAACAATGAATTATTGTACATTTGTATATATATTTTTTTTTCGGGGGGTTAATATATGAACACATACTTACACGTAGACATATGTAACAATTAATAAGAAATGAGAACACAAAATATAAAGAGTGAGGAGGATTATGAGAGGTTTAGAGGTTGAAATTAATACAAGGAAATAATGTAACTATATTAAAATCTTAAAAAACAAAGGAAATCAATTTAAGAAAAATATAATTTATAATTTCCTGGTTAAGAGATCAAAGCTAGAGAATTGAAACTATAAGAAAGAATATATATATATATAAATATATATATATATATATCTTCAAGTAATATTCAAGTAGGAACTGAAAAGAACCCTCAATTGACACACAACAACAACAACAAAAACAACAACAACAACAAGAACAAGAACCAGAACACTCAACTCATAAGAAACTGAAACTTTCATGTGTCTTCGTTAATTTTCTATGGCTGTGAAGAGTCATTATGACCAAGACAACTCTTATAAAGGAAATTATTTAGTTGGCACTTGTTTAGAGTTTCAGTGGTTTAGTCTATTATCCACATGAAGGAAGCATGGCAGAATCCACAGAGACATGATGTCGGAGAAGTAATTGAGACGGCTATGTCACAATCTACAGGCCACAGAAAAAGAGTGCAACTCGAAGCTTGGAATACGCTTTCAAACCTCATACCCTAACCCTTATGTACAAGTCTTCTAACAAGGACACACCTCCAAATCCCACGTTGTGGTATGTGGAGGTGAAAGATTTTGCATCAAGGGAATAGCTAGCCCTGCCCCAATCCCTATCAGTGCGGAAGAATGTATATTAAATCTTCCTCCTTTTGGGCTAGCTTTCATTGTACCATCATGTACCATATGTGCTTCCAAATGAAGAAAGGAACAATCTGTCCTAAACAGCTATGATGCCTATGAACCACAACTACTAGCATACGACCTTAAGGAAGTACTAGTATATCTCTATCTTTCTGGTTGTTGTAGTTACCTTTTGTTTTTCCTGTGATGAAATACTAGAACAGTCCTACCTAGGCCATATCAGCAGCCAGATGCCTGCCCACAGCTATAGCCTGCATGTCTCCCAGGAAGTACACAGTAATCAAAGACAAAAGTGAGAATTTCCCCAAATAGCCTTACAAACTAAAACATTCCCATGACCTTATTGGTTCAGGAGCCACCTTTCCCACCGTCAACCCACAGCTCCACCCTTTGTCTGGCCTCTTTCTTACCTAGGCCAGAAAAATGGCCAGATATTCACAAACATGGCAAAGCCCTCTTGCATCCTAGACGGTCTACAATAACCAAAGACACAGAGTCTAGCTGACATGGGACCCACCAGCCCTGTCAAGGTCCACCTTCCTACTGGCCCTATTCTTCACACTGGCCCTATTTTCCAGATCAACCAGATCAGCAGGCAATGGCCCAGCCATACTGCACAACCTGTCTGTCTCAAAGGAGGCCCAAAGTAACCATGGAAACAGCCTGCCTACCTCCCAGGAGTTCTACATTAACCAGGGATACAGGATGTCTGCTCTGAGCAGAGAGACACATAAGGCCTACCTTAACCAGAGACAGCCCTGCCTTCCTCCAAGGAGACCAACTCTACCTGCCTCCAAGGAGACCAGCTCTAGTCAGAGACACCAAGGCCAGTTAAACCAAGAAATAAACAGATGGTCAGAGTCAAGCACAGAATCATAAGCAACAGAACCCAATGCAATCCTGCAACACCAGAACTCAGAAAGTCTCAATTCTGAATATCTATGCCCCACATGTGGCATCAACATTTATAAAAAATTATTAAAGCTGAGAACATCCACTGACCCTTAAAACATAAGAGTGGAAGATTTCAACATCCCACTCACACCAATGGACAGGTCATTGAAACAGAAACTCAACAGAGACACAGGAAAACAAATAGAAGTTATGAACCAAATGGATTTAATACATATCTACAGAACATTTCACCCCAAAACAAGGTAATAACCCTTCTCAGCACCTCTTGGAACCTTCTTCAAATTTGACCATATAACCACATATAGAATAAGCCTTAACAGATACAAGAGGATTAAAATACTATTCATTCTATCAGATGTCTGTATACTAGGGCTATACTTCAATAACAACAAAAACAATAAAAGCTCTCATACTCATGGAAAGTAAACAACTATCTGCTGACTGATAAATTGGTCAGTAAAGAAATGAAAAAGGAAATCAAGGACATTATAGAATTCAATGAAAATGAAGACACATCATACTCAAACTTATGGAACACAATAAAAGCAGTGTTAAAAGGAAAATTCATAGCAGTAAGTGCCTTCAGAAAGAAATTAGAGTGATCCCATACAAGCAAAGTAACAACTCCCCTGAAATGTATAGAAGAGAAAGAAGCAAACACACCCAGGAAGAGTAGAAGGCAGGAAATAGTCAAACTCAGGACTGAAATCAACCAGGTAGAAGCAAAGAACAAAGCAAAGAATCAACAAAACCAAACGCTGATTGTTTGAGAAAATCAACAGAATAGGTAAACCATTACCCAAACTAATAAACAACACAGAGACAGTATCCAAGTTAACAAAACCAGAAAAGAAAGGGGAGAGATAACATCAGAAACTGAGGAAATTAAAAAAATTTCATCAGAACCTACTACAAAATCCTATACTCAACAAAACTCAAAAATCTAACTAAAATGGATGATTCTCTTGACAGATACCACATACCAATGTTAACTCAAGATCAGGCAAACACCTAAATAGTCCCATAATCCCTAAGGAATTAGAGATGGGTCAAAAACATCCCAACTAAAAAATCCCAAGGCCAGATGGTTTTAGGGCAGAATTCTATCAGACCTTCAAAGAAGACCTAATAACAACACTTCTCATACCATTCTATGAAATAGGAACAGAAGAAACATAATTCATTCTACAAAGCTACAGTTACTCTGACACATAAACCACACAAAGACCCAATAAAGGGAACTACAAACCAATCTTGCTTCTGAATAACCATGCAAAAATACTCAATAAAATTCTCGCAAACCAAACCTAAGAATTCTCAAAACCATCATTCATTATGACCAAGTAACCTTTATCCCAGGGATGTTGGAATGTTTAAATATATGAAGATCCATGAATGTAATCCACTACCTAAACAAACTCTAGGAAAAAGTCACATGATCTTCTCATTCAATGCTGAAAAAGCCTTTGACAAAATACAACACCCCTACATGCTAAGAGTTTTGGAAAATCAGAAATTCATAGCACACACCTAAACATAATAAAACAATATAGAGGAAACAGACAGTATCAAATAAAATGGAGAGAAACTAGAAGCAATCCGACTAAAATCCAGGATAAGAAAAGGTTGCCCACTCTTTCCCTATCCATTCAATATTTTGCTTAAAGTTCTAGCCAGAGCAATTAGACAACAAAAGGAGATCAAGCTGTTACAAATTGGAAAGAAGGAAGTCAAAGTGTCACTATCTGCAGATGATATGATAGTATACATGAATGTCCCCAAAAATTCCATCAGACAACTACTACAGCTGATAAACAACTTCAGCAAAGGAGCAGAATATAAAATTAACTCAAATCAGTAGCCCTCCTTTACACAACTGATAAACATGATAAGAAATTAGAGAATTAGCACCCTACAAAATAGCCATAAATAGCATAACATATCTTGGCTTAACTCTTACCAAGAAGGGAAAGATCTGAACAACAAGAACAAAAAATCCTTGAAAAAAGAAATTGAAGAAGACCTCGAAGGATAAAAGATCTCCCATACTCATGAATTTGTAGCATTAACGTAGTGAAAATGGTCATGATACTAAAAGCAATCTACAGATTCAATGCAATCCCCATCAAAATTCCAACACATTTTTTTACAGACATGCGAAGAGTAATTTTCAACTTCATATGGAAAAACAAAAACCCAGGATAGCCAAAACAATTCTCAACAATAAAAAAACCTTCTGGGGTTAATCACCATCTCTGACCACAAGGTTTACTACAAGTCAAAAGTGATAAAAAGCAAAACAAAACCTGGTATTGGTATAAAAACAGACAGGTCAGCCAATGTAATAGAATGAAAAATCCAGAAGTAAATCCACATCCTATGGAAAGTTGATCTTTGGCAAAGAAGCCAAAAACATACAGTAGGAAAATAGGAAATGTCTTCAATAAAAGATGCTATTCTAATTGGCACTCTGTATGTAAATCCATATTTGTTACCCTACACAAAGTTTAAGTACAAGTGTATCAAAGACCTCAGCATAAAACCAGAAATCTTGAATCTAATAGAAGAGTAAATGGGAAAGAGCTGCAAACTCATTGGCACAGGGGGAAATTTCTTGAAAAGAGCACCAATGGCTCAGGCTCTAAGATAAACAATGGGAACCTCTTGAAACTGGTAAAAGATACAGTCAAAATAATAAATAGGCAACCTACATATTGGGAAAATATCTTCCCTAACCCTACAGCTGACAGAGGGCTATTATCCAAAATATATAAAGAACTCAAGATATGCTCCATCATGTCTCATGTCAGCATGCACTTGTTTTTTTTTTCCTTTCTTTTCTTTTCTTTTCTTTTTTCGTTTATTTGATATTTTTATTTACATTTCCTGGTTTCACTGAGAAAAGCCCCTTATACAATTCCACTCCCTTTCTTCTATAAGAGTGCTCCCCTCCACATCCACCATCCTTCCTGCCGCCCTGACATTCCTCTTCACTGGGGCGGGGTGGGGGGGGTTCAGCTTTGGCAGGACCAAGGACTTCTCATTCCATTGGTGCCCAACTAGGCCATCCACTGCTACATATGCAGTTGGAGCCAGGGGTCAGTCTATTTGTAGGGTTTGGGTAGTGGTTTAGTGCCTGGGAGCTCTGGTTGGTTGGCATTGTTGTTGTTATGGGGTTGCAAGAGCATTCAGCTCTTTCAATCCTTTCTCTAATTCCTTCAATTGGGATCCCTTTCACAGTTCAATGGTTTGACCCTAGCATTCATGACTGTATTTGACATACTCTGGCTGTGCCTCACAGGAGACAGCTATATCCAGCTCCTGTCAGCATGTACTTCTTAGCTTCATCAATCTTATTTATTTTTGGTGGCTTAAAATATATGAGCTGAATATCCACATGGGGCAGGATGTGGAGGGCCATCCCTTCAGTTTCTGCTACAGACTTTGCCCCATATCCCCTCTTATGAATATTTTGTTCCCCCTTTTAAGAAGGACTGAAGTGTCCAGACTTTACATCCATCTTCCTGAGCTTCATGTGGTCTGTGGATTGCATCTTGGGTAATTTGAGTTGTGAGGCTAATATCCACTTAGCCGTGAGTGCATACATGTGTGTTTTTCTGTGATTGGGTTACCTCACTCAGGATGATATTTTCTAGTTCAATCCACTTGCCTATGAATTTCGTGAAGTTATTGTTCTTGGTAGCTGAACAGTACTCCATTTTGCAGATGTACCGCATTTCTGTATCAATTCATCTATTGAAGGGCATTTGGGTTCTTTCCAGCTTCTAGCTATTATAAATAAGGCTGTTATGAACATAGTGGAGCACGTGTCTTTGTTGTATGTTGGAGCATCTTTTGAGTATATGCCCAGGAGAGGTATAACTGGGTCCTCAGGTAGTGGAGTGTCCAGTTATCTGAGGAACCTCCAAACTGACTTCCAGAGTGGTTGTACCAGTTTGCAATCCCACCAACAATGGAGGAGTGTTCCTCTTTCTCCACATCATTGCCAGCATCTGTTCTCACCTGAGTTAGAGATCTTAGCCATTCTGACTGGTGTGAGGTAGAATCCAGAGTTCTTTTAACTTGCATTTCCCTGATGACTAAGGATGTTATACATTTCTTTACGGACTTCTCAGCCATTCAATATTCCTCAGCTAAGAATTCTTTGTTTAGCTCTATACCCCATTTTAATAGGATTATTTGGCTCTCTGGAGTATAACTTCTTGAGTTCTTTGTATGTTTTGGATATTAGCCCTCTATCAGATGTAAGATGGGTAAAGATCTTTTTCCAATCTGTTAGTTGCCATTTTGTCCTAAAGACAGTGTCCTTTGCCTTTCCAGTTTTATGAGGTCCCATTTGTTGATTCTTGATCTTAGAACATAAATCATTGCTGTTTTGATCAGGAAAATTTCCCCAGTATCCATGTGATTGAGAATCTTCCCCACATTTTTTCTATTAGTTTGAGTGTATCTGGTTTGATGTGGAGGTTCTCAATCCACTTGGACTAAAGCTTTGTGCAGGGTGATAAGCATGGATCAATTTGAATTCTTCTACATGCTGACCTCCAGTCAAACCAGCACCATTTTTTGAAAATGCTATCTTTTTTCCATTGGATGGTTTTAACTCCTTTGTCAAAGATCAAGTGAACATAGGTGTGTGAGTTCATTTCTGGATATTCAATTCTATTCCACTGATCTACCTGCCTGTCTCTGTACCAATACCAGAAAGGCTTTAACTCTATTGCTCTGTAATATTGCTTGAAGTCACGGACGGTGATTCCCTCAGAAAGTTTTTTATTGTTGAGAATTGTTTTGGTTATCCTGGGTTTTTTGTTATTCCAACTGAATTTGCCAATTGGTCTTTCTAACTCTGTGAAGAATTGAGTTGGAATTTTGATTGGGATTACATTGAATCTGCAAATTGCTTTCCGCAAAATGGCCATATCTACGATCTTAATCCTGCCAATCCATGAGCATGGGAGGTATTTCTATCTTCTGAGATCCTCTTTAATTTCTTTCTTCAGAGACTTGAATCTCTTGTCATACAGATCTTTTACTTGCTTGTTTAAAATACACAGAAGTATTTTATTTTATTTGGGGCTATTGTGAAGGGTGTGGTGTCATTTCCCTAATTTCTTTCTCAGCTTGTTTATTTGTTAAGTAGAGGAAGGCTACTGATTTGTTTGAGTTAATTATATATCCAGCCACTCTGTTGAAGTTGTTTATCAGGCTTAGTAGTTCTCTGGTTGAACTTTTGGAGTCACTTAAGTATACTATCATGTCATCTGCAACTAGTGATATTTTGACTTCTTCCTTTCAAATTTGTATATTTTTGACCTCCTCTTGTTGTCTAATTGCTCTGACTAGGACTTCAAGTATTAAATTAAGTAAGTAGGGAGAGATTTGGCAACCTTGTCTAGTTCCTTATTTTAGTGGGATTGCTTCAAGTTTCTCTCCATTTAGTTTAATGTTGGCAACTGGCTTGATATATATTGCTTTTACCATGTTTAGATATGGGCCTTGAATTTCTGATCTTTCCAGGACATTTATCATGAAAGGGTATTGAAATTTGTCAAATGTGTTCTCTTTGTCAACATCTAAAGAGATGATCATGTGGATTATTTTTTTTAATTTGAGTTGTTTATATAATGGATTACATTGATGGATTTCTGTATATTTCATTTTTTAAAATTACTTTTCTTGGATATTTTATATATTTACATTTCAAATGTTATCCCTTCCCCCTTTTTCCCCCTTTCCCACAAACCCTCTCCTCTCCCCCTGCTACTATGAGGAAGCTCTCTCTCCTCCCACCCACTCCATCCCCAACGTCCTGGCATTCCCCTACATTGGGGAAATGAACCTTCACACCAAGGGCTTTTCCTCCTATTTATGCTGGACAATGATATCCTCTGTTACATAGGTTGTGGAGACATGGGTCCCTTCATGTGTACTAACTGGTTGATGGTTTAGCTCGTGGGAGCTCTGGTAGGGTATAAACATTGATATTGTTCTTCTTTATATGGGTTTGCAAACTCCTTCAACTACTTCAATCTTGTCTTTAACTCCTCCATTTGGACCCTTTTTTCAGTCCAATGGTTAGCTGCAGACATCCTGATCTGTATGCGTAGGGTTCTGGCAGGAGACACCCATATCTGTCTTCTTGGCATCAGCAATAGTGAGTGGGTTTGGTGGCTACATATGGGATGGATCCCCAGGTGCAGCAGTCTCTGGATGACCTTTCTTTCAGACCCTGCTCCACTCTTTGTCCTTGCATTTCCTTCCTTGAGTATTTTGTTCCCCATTCCAAGATGGAATGAAACGTCCACATTTTGCACTTTCTTCTTCTGGAGCTTTTATGTGATCTGTGAATTGTATCTTGGATATTCTGAACTTTTGGTCTAATATCCACTTATCAGTGAGCACATACAATGTGTGTTCTCTTATTACTTTGTTACCTCACTCAGGATGATATTGTGTTGAAATCATTGTTTTTAATGCCTGAGTAGTACTCAATTGAACAAATGTGCCCCATTTTCTCTATCTATTCTTCTGTTGAAAGATATCTAGGTTCTTTCCAGCTCTTGGCTATTATAAATAAGGCTGCTATGAACATAATAGAGCATGCTCATGACCTTGTTATATGTTGGAGCATCTTTTGGGTGTATTCCTAGAATTGGTATAGCTAGGTCCTCAGGTAATACTATGTTTGATTTTGTGAGGAACTGCCAGATTGATTTCCAGAGGTTGCACCTGCTTGCAATCCCAACAAGTAGTATAGAGTGTTCCTCTTCTTCCACATCCTTGCCAATATCTGCTGTCACTTGAGTTTTTGATACTAGACTTTCTGATCGCTGAGAGGGTTGTTTTGATTTTCATTTCCATCATGACTAAGGATGTTGAACGTTTCTTCAGATACTTCTCGGCCATTCAATATTTTTCAGTTGAGAATTCTTTGTTTGGATCTGTACCCATTTTTAATATGATTATTTGATTCTCTGGAGTCTAACTTCTTGAGTTCCTTGTATATATTAGATATTAGCCCTCTATTGAATGTAGGATTTTTAAAGATATTTTCCCAATTGTTGGTTGTCATTTTGTTCTATTGACAGTGTCCTTTGCCTTACAGAAGATTCGAAATTTTATGAGGTTCCATTTGGTGATTCTTTACATTAGAGCATAAGTGATTTTCCCATGTTCTTGTCTATTAGTTTCAGTGTATCTGGCTTTATATGGATGTCTTTGAACTATATTGAACCAGCTGTGCATCCTTGAGATGAAGTTCACTCAATCATGGTGAATGATCATTTTGATGTGTTCTTGGATTCAGTTTGTGAGAATTTTATTGAATATTTTTGCATCAATATTTATAAAGAATATTGTTCTGAAGTTCTATTTCTTTTTAGGGTATTTGTTTGGTTTAGGTATAAGCTTAATTGTGGCTTCAAAGTACAAGTTGGGTAGTATTCCTTCTTTTTCTATTTTGTGGAATAGTTTGAAGAGTATTGGTATTAGGTCTTATTTGGTGGTCTGATAGAATTCTGCACTAAACCCATCAGTCCTGGGCTTTCTTTTGGTTGGGAGACTTTTAATGACTGCTGATATTTCTTTAGAGGTTATGGGACTGTTTTATATGATCTTGATTTAACTTTGGTATCTGGTATCTGTATAGAAAATTGTCCATTTCCTTCATATTTTCTAGCTTTGTTGAGTATAATCTTTTGTAGTAGGATTTTAATTTTTTTTAATTTCTTCAGTTTCTGTTCTTATGTCTCCTTTTTCATTTCTGATCTCATTCCCAAGTTAGGTTGCCACCATGCCAGACATACATATCCCAATTCCATGGTGGGCCCAATGTGTCATGCCACCATACACTCTCTTGAACTCAATTAAATTGCCACATGAAAGAACACACAACACAATAAAGTCTCATCCAATTGATACAATATAATTGCCCACCTAGATAGTTATATTTTGTCCATCTAGACACATTAAAAACCTGTACACATCCATCCCTTAAAAATAGTCATAACTACTTGTAAGTGTGCAGAAGAAATCTTAACATCTGCCTCCATGTTCTCTTGACAGCTCCCCTCTCCTCTAGCTTAGGTATCCTCTCCTCTCTAAAACTTTTCTCCTGTCCACCCTTCCTTCTCATTCAATATAGACCTCATTCTATCCTGTACCTGCCTTCACCTGCATAAGGACATCAACCTACATGCTTGCCTCTTCCCATCTGGTTATCTCTGATGTTAGTTGGTCTTGCTGTCCCTGACTGGAGCTTGTCCCTCCTGTGGACCTGTAAGCCTGTGATCTTAGGAATGAGAATGCTTCTGGGAGATCAGCTCTCCTAGCAGGCTTTGGGTATGGAGGACTATGAGACAGTTTAACTCTGGGCTCAGAAGAAAGCCTGAAGTTTCCTGTCTCAGGTTGCTCAGTGGTTCCTGTGACCTGTACACCCCTGGTGGGTTCCTCTTTGGATAGTTAGTAGAGGGAAAGTGGGGTCTTACCCATGGGCTTAGGAGTTGGAGCACTCCTAGGAGACCAGTTCTCTCCAGGAAGGTTTTATGGTCAAGAGGACTATGGGATAACCTTAATTCTGGCCATAGATGGGGACAGGAAGTCATTAAAATTTTCATACAGTTTCATTTTTAATAATTCCCAGGGGTATTAGAGTTTTATATTTTAACTCTCGACCTTGATTTTGTTTTTAATTCTAACAAAACTCATTTGTTTGCTACCTTTGGTCATAGTTGACTAATTGTTTATAAAAGATCAAAGGCTAAAAGGGTATTTGAACAACACAGGAAATATAAATGTCTCAGAAATACAAATGTCAATGGAAGCAATGTAGTTAAAAGTAAAGGTATGAACATAGATGGATAGTGAGGCACTAAAGGACAACTTACATATGGGGTCACAGTAGCACAGTAACTTTTTTAAAAAAAATAATTACAAAGAGAAGGATATAGGGGAATTTTAGTGCCAAAAGACATGAGTGACCTTCCCCAGGCAGTCTCTTTTGATAATCAGGAATCACAAGGGAAGGACCTGCTTTGCAGACTGAAATAGTGTCCTTTGTGGATTTTATTTACTTTTACCCTGAGATATATTGTGACTGTTTAACTGAAATAATTATAAGAAAATTGATGTTTCCAGGGTTCTTGTGGATTTGTGACAGAACAATGTCTAATGCCTTTGAAATTCAAGGCATCTGAATTTGTTTATAATATACAACATGGAACACTTCAGTTTTAAAAGGTTCAATTAAGGGTTATACAGAAATCACTAACACAATAAATACAGTTCCACTCAGCATGCAGGTGCATTAAGAAGTCTGTGGAAGACAGTTGAGTCAAGGAGCTCAGGAATGAAACATACACTAAGCAACTTTACTGAGGATATTTTAAGGTTAGAGACTAAGATAAGTACATATGCAGACATTGCCTATGCCCAGAGGGGATATTAAGGAACAATTTGTAAAATATGGATGTTTATAGAAGTGGAAATAGAAGGAAATTCTATCATGTGGAACAAGGAGGCAAATTTGGTTCATACCGGTGCTCTCTGCTCCCATTTATAGCATTGCAGAGGTGTGTCTGACATTTATAGACGCCTAATTATGGAAACTCACTACAATTCAGCAATCTGCACCAGCTGATATAAATGTGGAAAAGTCATCAGAAGGCAGAGTCTCTAGGTAGACTGGATTCTAAATGTATTAATACATTGAGGTAAAATTAAATTCTTCAGATTTTATTTGTTTCATGATAATAAACTAATCATTAAATTAGACAAATGGTACATCCAGCCTGGAAACCAGTGCATTGGTTTCTTGGATTGTGGGTAAAGTCACAGATGTACTCTGACCTTTCACTGTTGCCCTTGCACTAATAAAAATCTGACCTTGGACTTTAGTAGACCTAGAGTTCAGGTTGTGATCATTATAGCCAAGTCTTGGCCAAGTGTTTTTTGATTTTGATATCAAAAATGAATGAATGAATAAATAAATGTATAGATATATACTTAGATAAATAAACAAATAAAATAATTTAACCTTTCAAATAAAGTCAAAGCATCAAGGGAAACTTTTTTCAAGACTGAAGCAATAGCACAGATGAGTTGGAAAATGCTCTTAAAACTGACAGGGGTACTACATTTTAAATATAATATTATTAGTATTTGGGGATTTCGTTTATGGAATTTAACTGACAGAACAATTATAAGGATGGGGCATGTACAGTGATCTAACAGAAAACCTGACTACATTTACCATCACACCTATAAGACAGATCACTGCTGCCTTTAATTCCACCTCCAGTGTATCAAATTACCTTTTGGATCTGAGGACACATCAGACACATATCTATATATACATAGAATTATTTAAAATTAACATCAACATATCACAATAAAATCAGTACAATTTATTTGATAATGGTTAAACCATGAGAAGTGTTTTGAATAGAAACTTAAGTTATAAAAGGTTTTGCTCATTGCCAATGCCCGTTTCCCCAGTGCATCACATTCATATCATATGGATTCTTTTTTATATAGAGACATAAGATAGTACATAGGATTTTTCAACAACATTTGGGCAATTAACTTTAAGGTATAACTATATTTATGGTTAAAAATAAAATTATCGTAAAAATCCAAAATGATGCTGAAGATGGTTTACCGAATACTGTTTGCTATACAAACCCACTGGGCTGATCTGAATACCTCAAATGTTAATATCTTCCCATTAGCACATCTAAATCTGCCCTCACCTAATCACATCCAGTAAATTCATGTCTTCTTACTATTTTATTTCCAATAAACCATAAAATCTTTTTTGTGCTGTCCATATATATCTGTTCATGGGTCCTTCTACTGGAGCATAAATGAACTATCATGAATCACACCTTTAAAGTAAACTTCCTTTCTTTTCTCCAGAAACCTCAACTATACACAGCTCCTTAGAGTTTGTGGGTCATGAAGGCCTTCCAATTCCATGAGAGAGTGTTGACTTGTTTGAACTTGTTACAGATCTTGCTCAAGGATCTACATTTGCTGTGAGATTATGAGTGCTGTAGCCATGCTATGTTTAGAAGAAACTATTTCCTTCCTTTCCTAACCTCTTTTTCTTACACTCTTTCCATAGACTGTTTTATAACCTCCTCTATTCATTAGTGACGGGGTACTATATAGATGAGATACCCCATTTGTGGATGGACACTGCATATACATGTATAATTTGAACTTTAACAAGGTATGTGTTTCTATGTTAGCTACCATTGACTGAGAGGAAAAAGACATCTCTAATAAATCAGAGAATCACACAAATATACAGATAGAAAGAAATGAATCTAGAGGAGATTGATACATCCTCCATTTAGTAAATGATAGTAGGTCTATAAACTCTAGTTTTCTTGGTTCTTGGTCACATATGCACTGACAGGTGTGTGTTTTCTACTGTGGAACAGTAGAGTAGAACTCAAATCCAATCAGAAAGCAGCTGGCTAAGTCCATTATATTCTGTGCCACTATTTCCCTCACGGGAATAGTTTTTCCCATGGTAGACTTTGTTTCAGCTCATAAGGTTCAAGCTGAGCAAGACTATTGATGAATTTCTCTCTCCCAGTAGCCTGTGCAGCACCTTCCAATACTACAAGAAATTTCCTGCTTACTACAGGCTTGAATTTTCCATGTCTTAGTACGTATATTGGTGCTGATTTCATGAATAGTGCTTTTGCATAAAGATCTGCAGAATAACCAAGTGCAGTGAGGGCAGTCTGAATTGTTTTGGAAAGTTTCAAGGACGTCTCTGATCCTAGACACGAGAGATCCTATATCTTATACTGGTATTTTTATTTGGAAACTTATGGACTCTGGGACCTGGGAAGAGAAAAGTCCTCTGTCCATGTAACCCAAATTAAACAATCTTATATAAATATATCTATTGATGTATCTCCCTTTCTCATATATGACACTTTTGAAGTAGGGGTTTTCTATCTCACTATTCAAGCATCCTTTGGGTAAACTACGTCCCTCAACTGCTTCTTTACTCCTGGTTATCCTGGCTTTAACTTCCTTCCAGATTATGACTCTCTTTGTCCTTTATATCACCATGCATTGTATCACCCTATCATACAGTGGGTGTACACCAAGTCCTCTACTTGCCTGTATGTCTGTTAGCTTAGTGTTTTTGAAGGACTGATATTAGTAGAAGCAGGTGTTTCTCTGATTCTTTCACATTCTATATGGACCCTTTTCCTCCTATGGAGTTGCTTTACCCTGCCTAGATGTAAGGAATTTTGTTGTGACTTATATGTCTCATTTGGCTGTCATCATTTGGAAACCTATTTCTTCTTTTGTTGTTTTGTTTTGACACTTTACATCCTGATTGCTGCCCTCCTTCCCTCTACTCCCTCCACCCCCACAACACTTCTCCCTCCACTTTTCCCCTTTTTCTCTGAAAAAGTGAGTCCCTACCTCCATCTACCCTGGCACAACAAATCTCTACATGGGTAATGGACATCTCCACAGAGGCCAGACAGGACAGTCAAGTTAGAGGAACAGATTACACAGACAGCTTTTAGGATAACCATGCACTCTGGTTGTTTGGGATCAACATGAAGACAAAGCTGCACATGTGCTACATGAGAAGGGATGAGGTCCAGCCTGTGTATGCTCATTGTTTGCTGTTTCAGTCTCCAAGACCCTTTAAGAATCCAGGTTAATTGACTCTGTTGGTCTTCCTGTGGAGTTCCTATCACCTTCAGGACCCCAAATCCTTCCAACAAGTACTCCAGAAGAGTACCCAAGCTCCATCAAGTGTGGGTCTCTGGATCTGCCTGAGACGGTTGCTGGGTGGGGCCGCTCAGAGGACAGTTATGCTCTTGTCTCCAAGAATAACACAGTATCATTAATAATTTCTGGAACTGGTACTTGCCCACGGGGTAGGTATCGAGTTGGGCTGATTAATGGTTGCCCACGGGGTAGGTATCGAGTTGGGCTGATTAATGGTTGGCCATTCCTTCTTCCTCTGCTTCATCTTTGTCACTGCTTTTCTTTTAGATGGAAAGCGTTGGATCAAACATTTTGTGAGTAGGTTGGTGTCCCTATTACTTCAGGCTTCCTGCCTGGCTAAAGGAGGTGGCCTCTTCAGGTTCCATGTGTCCACTGCTGTGAGACTCAGGTAAGGTCACCCCTATTGCTTCTTAGGAGCCTCCCATATTCTAGGTCTTTGGCATGTCCTTGAGAATCTTGCCAACTCTGTCAGCTGGAGACTCCATTCATTCTCTAGGCCATCTAGCCATTTCTCCTGTGTCTCCCTACACCTGGTCCTGAACCCCCTTCCCATTCACCTCTCCATCTCCTATCCCACCCTCTTCTCTCTTTCCATCTACTCCTTATGACTGTTTCATTCCTCTTCTAAGTGAATTCAAGCATCCTCCCTTGGGCCTTCAGTCTTGTTTAGTTTTTTGGGGGGGGATCTGTTTTAAGAAGCATGGGTATCCTGTATTTTATGCACAAAACCCACTTATTAGTGACCATGCTTGTCCTTTTGGGTCTGGGTTAGTTCACTCAGGATGATAACCTCATGTTCCACCCATTTGTCCCCAAAATTCATGATGGCTTTATTGTTAATTGTTGAATAGCATTCCGTTGTATAGATTTATTACATTTTCTTTATCCATTCTTTAGTTGAGCAGCATCTAAGTTGTTGCCAGTTTCTTGCTATTATGAATAAAACTGCTCTGAACATAGTTGAGCAAGTGCCCCGTTACTACAGAGTGGAGCATGTTTTGCATATATAGCTAGGAGTCATATAGCTGGGTCTTGAGGTAGAGTTATTTCCAGGTTTCTGAGGAACTGCTAAGTTGATTCCTAAATGGGTGTAAAAGTTTGCACTCCCACCAGCCATGGAGAAGTGTTCCCCTTCATCCACATTCTCTCCAGCACCTGCTCTCCCCTGAATTTTTATCTGTGTTTGATCTTAGCTATTCTGACTGTTGTAAGGTGGAATCTGAGAGACATTTTGATTGGCATTTACCTGATAATGATTTTGAACAATTAAGTGTTTCTTAGATATTTGACATTCCCTGGCCTTTGGGTCTGGTTTACCTCACTCAGGATTCTCTGAATCTGTTCCTATACCAATACCATACAGGTTCTATTACTGTTGCTCCATAGTATGAGGTCAGGAATGTAATTATGATAGAAGTAGCTATATTCAATTTTAAAAATGGCTCTAAAGTTTATAGGGTTAGACATGAGGTGTTTGCCTTCCTTGGCTTTTTTATCTCACTAACTCCAATATTTCCCAGTTTCATCTGCTTAGTTTCACCTTTCACTCCTGTTAGAGGTGTTTAAATCCCATTGTTTATAGGAACCACATTTTTATTTGCTTTGATCATGGATAGGTAGTGACAAGAAAGAAGCTTTTGGGAAAGCAATTTAGAAGTGAGTCGCTAGGAATTTAATCTGCTGTGTCAACTACTATTATATTCTGAAAAGTGGCATTGAGGAGACTTGAATCCTTGAAATTTTTATTTAGCTTCTATGTTATGTAACATTCTGGATTACTTCAGTATTATAAAGTAAATCGAAATCAATTTGCTAAAATTGTTTTCTTTGTAGATAAATATCTTTACTCTTGATTCATCCACTTCTCAACTAATATTTATAGATGACTCTGTCACATACTCAGTGAATGTGCCTCTATGCATTTTCACAGTATATAATTTCCTTCAAGTTGAGTAAAATTGGATCAATAGAGTATTTTGTTGCTCAACACAACTGTCAACCATTACTACAAAGGAGTCAGGAAAGCTATGTCCTAGAAATTTGTAGTCCATACATGACTGAATTAAGATTGGGAAAGATATTGATAGAATAAATCTGATTATTTCAAAATGAGTCAATATATTTGATTTTATTGGATATATAATTATTTCAGATATAAAATTGTTATTTATAATATTACTAAGCAGTACATGTTAAGGTATGAATGACATATTTTTGTATTGACTATGGGACCTTTAAAAATACTATAATTTAATTTTAATAAATTTCTAAATAGCATGTTCTAATAATCTATTGATAATATTTCCAAAGAAAATGTATTGTTACATATTTATTAGTAAATATTTCATATTTATGGTTTGCATGGTGTTTTAAATGTATTAACCTCTTTAAAAGTTATTCTGTCTCTTAGACTTTGTAGAATATTGTTCCAATCCCGTTGTTTTTGGAGTCTGGATTGAGAAATTCTACCTGATCTGACTTTATCTCTTACTTAATCTTTTGCTTTGCCACCTTTTAGTAGTCTTTCTTTGTTATGCATATTTCGTGTTTTGATTATTAGGTGCTGATGGGATTTTTCTTTCCATCCAGTAAATTTTCTATTCTATGTGTTTCATTTTTTGTTCGTTGTTGTTCTTATTGTTTTTGTTTTGTTTTGTTTTTTACCTTGATTGGTAGCTTTTTCTTTAGGTTAAAAAAAACTGTCATCTTTCATTTTGTTGAAAATATTTTCAGTCCCTTTGTTCTTAGTTACTTCTACTTCTTTTTGTTGCTGTTACTCTTAGTTTGCGTATTTTCAGAGTGTCCATATTTACTCAGTTTTGTGCTGGTATTTTCTTATATTTAAGCTTATTTTTTAAATGAGTTAGCTCTCTTTTCTATCATGTCTTCAATACCTGAGATTCTTTCTTCTATCTCTTTCATTCTATTGGTAAGGCTAGACTCTTGATTTTCAAGATCCTAGACTTTTCAGTTCCAAATGTTTCTCACTTTTTTACAATTGATTTTATTTTCCCTTTCTGGTATTGAAGTGTTTTATGATTTTCTTCCACTCTTTGTGTTTTATTTTTTCTTAAAAGGAATTATTAAGGTTGTGAAATGCTCAGCTCCTACTGTGGGTGAGGTTGCTGGGCTTACTGAAAACATATTATTGATTGTGATTTTAGCTTGTTCTTGGCGTCTGGGTTTGGGTTGATTGTAGTCTAGGTGGAGGTATCCGGCCTTGTCATTGTTGGGTGAGTATTTTGCCTCTCTGGCTCTTAAGCCAGCGTGGTTGCCCAGTTGTTGCAAGATATATAGTCATGTTGTAAACCCTAAGATTACAAACAGTTTCTTTTTTTTTTCTCCATCTTTATTAACTTGCTATTTCTTATTTACATTTCGATTGGTATTCCCTTTCCCGGTTTCCTGGACAACATCCTCCTAACCCCTCAATCTCCCCTTCTCTATGGGTGTTTGCCTCCCCATTCTCCCCCTTTTACCGCCCTCCCCCCAACAATCACATTCACTGGGGATGCAGTCTTGCAGGATCAAGGGCTTCCCTTTAAACTGCTGATCTTACTAGGCTATTCATTGCTACCTATGAGGATGGAGACCAGGGTCAGTCCATGTATAGTTTTTGGGTAGTCCATGGAAGCTCTGGTTGGTGGGCATTATTGTTCATATGGGGTCTCGAGCCCCTTCAAGCTCTTTCAGCCCTTTCTCTAATTCCTTCAACAGGGGTCCCATTCTCAGTTCAGTGGTTTGCTGCTGGTATTCACCTCTGTATTTGCTGTATTCTGGCTGTGTCTCTCAGGAGAGATCTACATCCAGTTCCTGTCAGCCTGAACTTCTTTGCTTCATCCATCATATCTAATTGGGTGGCTGTATATGTATGGGCCACATGAGGGGCAGGCTCTGATGGGTGTTCCTTCTGCTTCTGTTCTACACTTTGCCTCCCTATTCCCTTTTAAAGAAGGAGTGAAGCATTCACATTTTGGTCATCCTTCTTGAGTTTCATGTGTTCTGTGAATCTAGGATAATTTGAGAATTTGTGCTAATATCCACTTATCAATGAGTGCATACCATATGTATTTTTCTGTAATTGGGTTACCTCACTAAGAATGATATTTTCCAGTTCCATCCATTTGCCTATGAATTTCATAAAGTAATTGTTTTTGATAGCTGAGTAGTATTCCATTGTGTACATATACCACATTTTCTGTATCCATTTCTCTGTTGAAGAGCATCTGGGTTATGTCCAGCTTCTGGCTATTATATATAAGGCTGCTATGAACATAGTGGAGCATGTGTCTTTGTTATATGTTGGGGTATCTTTTAGGTATATGCCCAAGAGAGGTATACCTGGGTCCTCAGGTAGTTGAATGTCCAATTTTCTGAGGAACCTCCAGACTGATTTCCAGAATGGTTGTACCAGTCTGCAATCCGACTAACAGTGGAGGGATGTTCCTTTTTCTCTACATCCTCGCCAGCATCTGCTGTCACCTGAGTTTTTGATCTTAGCCATTCTGACTGGTGTGAGGTGGAATCTCAGGGTTGTTTTGATTTGCATTTCCCTTACAACTAAAGATGTTGAACATTTCTTTACGTGTTTCTCAGGCATTTGGCATTCCTCATCTGTGAATTCTTTGTTTAGCTCTGAACACCATTTTTTAATAGGGTTATTTGTCTCCCTACAGTCTAACTTCTTGAGTTCTTTGTATATTTTGGATGTAAGCCCTCTATCAGTTGTAGGATTGATAAAGATCTTTTCCCAATCTGTTGGTTTCCATTTTGTCCTAACAGAAGCTTTGCAGTTTTATGAGATCCCATTTGTTGATTCTTGATCTTAGATCATAAGCCCTTGGTGTTTTGTTCAGGAAATTTTCTCCAGTGCACATGTTCGAGGTTCTTACCCACTTTTTCTTCTATTAGTTTGAGTGTATCTGGTTTGATGTGGAGGTCCTTGATCCACTTGGACTCAAGTTTGGTAAAGGGTGATAAGAATGGATCGATCTGCATTCTTCTACATGGTGACCTCCAGTTGAACCAGCACCATTTGCTGAAAATGCTATCTTTTTTCCCATTGGATGGTTTTGGCTCCTTTGTCAAAAATCAAGTGACCATAGGTGTTTTGGTTCATTTCTGGGTCTTCAATTCTATTCCACTGGTCTATCTGTCTGTCTCTGTACCAATACCATGCAGTTTTTATCACTATTGCTCTATAATACTGCTTGAATTCAGGAATAGTGATTCCCCCGGAAATCCTTTCAATGCTGAGGATAGTTTTAACTACCATATGGGTTTTGTTTGTTTGTTTCTTTGTTTGTTATTGCACATGAATTTGCAAATTGTTCTGTCTAACTCTTTGAAGAATTGGGTTTGAATTTTGATGGAAATTGCATTGAATCTGTAGATCACTTTTGGTAAAATGGCCATTTTTACTATATTAATCCTGCCAATCCATGAGCATGGGAAATCGTTCATTTTCTGACATCTTCTTCAATTTCTTTCTTCAGAGGCTTGAAGTTCTTATCATACAGATCTTTTACTTGCTTGGTTAAAGTCACACCGAGGTATTTCATATCATTTGGGACTATTATGAAGGGTGTCATTTCCCCAATTTCTTTCTTGGCTTGTTTCTCTTTTGTGTAGAGGAAGACTACTGACTCATTTGAGTTAATTTTATACCCAGCCACTTTGCTGAAAGTGTTTATCAGCTTTAGTAGTTCTCTGGTAGAACTTTTGGGATCATATAAGTATACAATCATATCATCTGCAAATAGTGATATTTTGACTTCTTCCTTTCCGATCTGTATCCCTTTATCTTCTTGTGTTGTCTGATTTCTCTGGCTAGGACTTTGAGAACTATATTGAATAAGTAGGGAGAAAGTGGGCAGCCTTGTCTAGTTCCTGATTTTAGTGGGATTGCTTCAAGTTTCTCTCCATTTAGTTTAATATTAGGTACTGGTTTGCTGTATATGGCTTTTACTATGTTTAGGTATGGGGCTTGAATTCCTGTTCTTTCCAGGGCTTTTACCATGAAGGGGTGTTGAATTTTGTCAAATGCTTTCTCAGCAGAAACAGAAATGATCACGTGATTTTTATCTTTCAGTTTGTTTATACAGTGGATTATGTTGATGGTGTTCCATATATTAAACCATGTCTGCATCCCTGGAATGAAGCCTACTTGATCATGATGGTTGATTGTTTTGATGTGCTCTTGGATTCAGTATGCAAGAATTTTATTGAGTATCTTTCATCGATATTCATAAGGGAATTTGGTCTGAAGTTGTCTTTCTTTGTTTGATCTTTGTGTGGTTTTTTTATAAGTGTAATTGTTGCTTCATAGAAGGAATTCAGTAGTGCTCCATTTGTTTCAGTTTCATGGATTTGTTAGAAAGTATTGGTATGAGGTTTTCTATGAAGGTCTAATAGAATCCTGTACTGAACTCATCTGGACCTGGGCTCTTTTTGGTTGGGAGACTTTTAATGACTGCTTCTATTTCTTTAGGAGTTATGGGGTTATTTAAATGGTTTATTTGTTCCTGATTTAACTTAGGTACCTGGTATGTGTCTAGGAAATTGTCCATTTCCTCCAGATTTTCAAGTTTTGTTGAATATAGAATTTTGTAGTAGGATCTGATGATTTTTTTTTTGAATTTCCTCTGGCTCTGTTTTTATGTCTCTCCTTTCATTTCTGATTTTGTTAATTTGGACAGACTCTCTGTGTCCTCTCATTAGTCTGGCTAAGGGTTTATCTATCTTGTTGATTTAATCCAAGATCCAGCTTTTGGTTCTGTTGATTCTTTATATAGTCCTTTTTGTTTCTACTTGGTTGATTTCTGCTCTGAGTTTGATTATTTCCTTCCTTTTACTCCTCCTGGGTGTGTTTGCTTCTTTTTGTTCTAGAGCTTTTAGGTGTGCTGTCAAGCAGCTGATATATGCTCTTTCCTGTTTCTTTCTGCAGGCACTCAGAGCTGTGAGTTTTCCTCTTAGCACAGCTTTCATTGTGTGCCATAAATTTGGGTATGTTGTCACTTCATTTTCATTATATTCTAAGAAGTCTTTAATTTCTTTCTTTATTTCTTCCTTGACCAGGTTATCATTGAGTAGAGCATTATTCAACTTCCATGTATATGTGGGTATTCTTTCCTTATTTTTATTGAAGACCAGCTATATCCCATGGTGGTCTGATAGGATGCATGGGATTATTTCTCTCTTTCTGTATGTATTGAGACCTGTTTTATGCTTGATTATATGGCCAGTATTGGAGAAAGTACCATGAGGTGGTGAGAAGAAGGTATGTCCTTTTATTTTCGGATAGAATGTTCTATAAATATCTGTTAAATCCATTTGGTTCATGACTTCTCTTACTCTGTCTATGTCTCTGTTTAATTTCTGTTTCCATGATCTGTCCATTGATGAGAGTGGGGTGTTGAAATCTCCTACTATTATTGTATGAGGTGCAATGTGTGCTTTGAGATTTAGTAAGGTTTCTTGTATGTATGTAGGTGCCCTTGTATTTGGAGCATAGATATTTATGACTGAGAGTTCATCTCGGTGGACTTTTCCTTTGGTGAATATGAAATGTCCTTCCTTATCATTTTTGACGACTGTTCGTTGAAAATCGATTTTATTTGATATTAGAATGGCTACTCAAGTTGCTTCTTCAGACCATTTGCTTGGAAAGTTGTTTTTCAGCCTTTTACTCTGAGGTAGTGTCTGTCTTTGTCTCTGAGTTGTGTTTCCTGTGGACAGCAAAATGTTGAGTCCTCATTGTGTATCCAGTTTGTTAATCTGTGTCTTTTTATTGGGGAGTTGAGACCATTGATGTTGAGAGATATTAAGGAATAGTGATTGTTGCTTCCTGTTACATTTGTGTTTGGATGTGAGATTATGTTTGTGCTTGTCTTCTCTTTGTTTTGTTGCAAAACGATTAGTTTCTTGCTTTGTCTAGGATGTAGCTTGCCTCCTCATGTTGGGCTTTACCATTTATTATCCTTTGTAGGGCTGTATTTGTAGAAAGATATTGTGTAAATTTGGTTTTGTCATGGAATATTTTGGTTTCTCCATCCATGTTGATTGAGAGCTTTGCTGGATACAGTAACCTGGGCTGGCATTTGTGTTCTCTTAGGGTCTGTATAACATCTGTCCAGGATCTTCTGGCTTTCATATTCTCTGGCGAGAAGTTGGTGTAATTCTGATAGCTCTGCCTTTATATGTTACTTGACCTTTTCCCCTTACTGCTTTTAATATCTTTCTTTGTTTTGTGAATTTGGTATTTTGACTATTATGTGATGTGAGGAATTTCTTTTCTGATCCTATCTATGTGGAGTTCTGTAGGCTTCTTGTATGTTTATGGGCATCTCTTTCTTCAGGTTAGGGAAGTTTTCTTCCATGATTTTGTTTAAGATATTTACTGGTCCTTTGAGCTGGGAGTCCTCACTCTCTTCTATACCTATTATCCTTAGGTTTGATCTTCTCATTGTGTCCTGGATTTCCTGTATGTTTTGGGCCAGTATCTTTTTCAGTTTTACATTATCTTTGACAGTTGTGTCGATGATTTCTATAGAAACTTCTGCTCCTGAAATTCTCTCTTCTATCTCTTGTATTGTGTTGGTGATGCTTGTATCTACGGCTTGTCGTCTCTTCCTTTGGTTTTCTGTATCCAGGGGTGTCTCCCTTTGTGCTTTCTTTATTGCTTCTATTTCCATTTTTAATTCCTTCACCTGTTTGTGTTTTCCTGCAATTCTTTCAGGGATTTTTGCATTTCCTCTCTATAGCCTTCTGCTTGTTTATTTGTGTTTTCCTGCATTTCTCTAAGGGAATTCTTTATGTCTTTCTTGAAGTCCTCCATCATCATGATCAAATGTGATTTTAAATCTAGATCTTGTTTTTCTGGTGTGTTTGGATATTCATTGTTTGCTTTGGTGGGTGAATTGGGCTCTGATGATGCCGTGTAGTCTTTGTTTCTATTGCTTGGGTTCCTGCGCTTGCCTCTTGCCATAAGGTTGTTTCTGATGTTACCTTGTTCTGCTATTTTTTTTTTTGGTTCCTTTTTTGGAGCTGGGGACCGAACTCAGGGCCTTGCGCTTCCTAGGTAAGCGCTCTACCACTGAGCTAAATCCCCAGCCCGTTCTGCTATTTTTGACAGTGGTTAGACCATCATATAGGCCTGTGTGTCAGAAGTGCTCTAGACATGTTTTCCTGTTCTCTTTCAGCCAGTTATGGGAACAGAGTGTTCTGCTTTCAGGCATGTAGTTGTTCCTGTCTACTGGTCTTCAGGTGTTCCTGTGGGCGTGTGTACTGTGTCCACCAGGAAGGTCACTTGGAGGAGAAAAGTTGGTCTTACCTCTGGTCTCAGATGTTGAGTTGCTCCTCAGATCTGGGTTTCAGCTCTCTGTGAGGGCCGCAACCAAAAGGGTCTGCCTAGCCTTTGCTTTGGACTCTGTGCACAGGGGGCCCAGATGGTGCTAGGTGTTTTCCTCTAGCATCAGAAATGTGGGCAGAGAGTAGTCTCCTCTGGCTTCCCAGGTGTGTCTGTCCATCTGAAGGTCTAGCTCTCCCTCCAATGGGATTTGGGTGCAGAGAGCTGTTTGACTGGGTCCCTTCAGATCCAGGTGGTGTCTACAAACAGTTTCTAGTTGTGTTATGGCTCCGCCTTTTATCCAAGAGCTTTCTGTTAATGTAAACAAGCACTTGTAGTGTGATATGGCCCACCTTAGCACACACTTTTAACCCAAGAGCTAATAAAGTCACTCTAGATCAAAAGGTAGATCAAGCAACCAGCAGACATAAACACAATAGAAAGGAAGGACTTTGAGTTGAAGGGTATTTAAGACAGTGTGGGGAAGGGGAAGTATTTTTTGATTCTGGGACACCAGTAGAGTAGCAAGGTCTGCTGACTCCCTTCTCTGCCTCTCCAGGCTAGCAAGCTTCCTTTCCTGAATCTGGTGCCTGAGTCTTCTTTGATAAAATCAAAGGGCTAGGATTTTAGTTTTTAAAACAAGCTGCAGTAGGAAATCTCAGATCTTGGTTAGTGTGGCTACTAGGAGTTTGGATAAAATCTGTTTCTAGGTATTAGATGCTGACAGTTATGATTGGGGATGGGCTAAAGGAGTGAAAGGGTCCACAGGAGGGAGGAAACCAGTGTTCCACCAGTTAATGCCATGGGAATGGGAATAGAGAATGAGCAATGACCACTGCTACAGAGCTGGGGATAAGACTGGGGGTTGGGAGGTAGGTATTGTATTTGGACTTGATTCACAGTGACAATCTAAAGCCTGTCTGCCTGCCTTTCTATTCTACGTACTTCTCTGGGAGGTGTGGATAGAGGATTCCCAGAGAGTGCCCGCTGGAGTCAGAACTTTTACTGGCAATATTAGTACAGAGAAAACTTGCAGGCAAAGATCTGAATAAACCATTGGATACGGGGGCAGAGAGATAGTGGAGACCACAGAGGGCCACAGTCTCCAACAGAACAGTGGACGGACCTAGGGATTTACATTGAAAGAGACTGGGGAGAAGTGAAGATCTTCAGTTAGCCTATCTGATTTTCTAGCCAGATCATGTTCTATTTCTAGCGTGAAGAAAACAATAAAATAAAGTATAAACAGGGCAGCATTAATTAATAACAAGATTGCAAATCAGTCAAAATATATGTTATTAAAGATTCAACCTTTTCTTTTAGATATTCCATATAAACATATATGATATGGAGATATATATATATATATATATATATATATATATATATATATATATATATATATTCCAGTAGTTCTCAGTTCATTTCCTTAGCTCTTATCTTAACACTTATTTCGTATAAACTAGAATGTTTCTGTTTGAGATTGATCCATCTCTCTGCCTTATCCATTGTGCCCTTCATACTAGCTGACTGCTGTAACCATTTTCATTCACATTAGGTATGATTGTCTTAAGCCTGTTCTGTGTGGAGTTGATTTGTCTTTCCACACTATCGATTATCTCCTTTCTGCTTCATTTCCACTTTATAGTATTCAATTGTGTTATTTCTCCTTAATTTATTCCCTTGGTTTGCCTGCCTCACTTGTCATTACATTTTTGCTGTCTTGTCCTCTCTTTCCTTTCATGGCTGCAACTTTTAGTGCCTTGGGATATTCATGTTAAATCTGTACTAAATCTTTTCTCAGTTCAGTATTATTTTGTTTGTTTCTTTTGTTAATTTTTACATGCTCTCTGTATTTTCTTTTGGATTGTATTTTCTTGTGGATTACTTCATTTTATGAGCTAAACCACTGCCTTTGTTCTTTTCACCAAGATTTACCTGGATGATGTTTGTGAGTTTTTTCTATAATTACAAATTGCAAGTATTTAGTATCATCAAACATTATAATAATATGATTTTCTATTGATGATCTCACTAATCACATATTTTAATAAAATCACAAATATATGCTGATCTAGACTCTGAATATTTAAAATAACTTGTTCAATTTTATTATGTTACATTGCTGACACTACATATTAAGTTTATGGTCTAAACACTGTGAATTTTCTATGCAAATATAGGGGTTTTATTTAAAGCTTTAAATCTACTTCTCCTTCAATATACCTATGTCAGGAACCAGAAGCATTGTTACCATTTCAGTCAGATATTTACTTTTAAATGTGATTATTAGTAGCTGTGTGTCTGACAGACTTATTTTAATTGTTTAGTTGAAATAGTGGCCATTGTCTATGTGGCCCTATTATATGGTCAATTCTAACTGTCTTTTGGTAAATGTTGACATTTCTACAAACAAGATATTATAATTAAGTTGCAGCCTTGCCGAAGTAACTTAGTTTTGAACTGATACGAAGACAGCCATCACTAGGAAATTCCTTTAGATCAAAGAAAAACTGGACATCATTACTTAATGAGACATTTTATGTCAACAATTACTGATTTTTATTTAGAAATAATGGAATTGGCTTTTTTTATCAGTTTACAAAAGAATCCCTCTGCTTGTCATAAAGTCAGTTGTCAAAAAGGATTCCCGCCATCTCACCTTTCATTGTCTAAGTGGTGTTAATATAACTTTCCTTCATAAGATCAGGAAGCTTAAGGTATCTCGTTTTTATAAGTTATCCTGAGTATCTCCATTTTATAAGTTTTTCTAACAATCCTAACTCTGAACAAAGTTAAAATCTGTTCTATTTATACTTTCTGTGCTAGGTTTATAGCTTCTATTTAAGACTAAATTGATAAAATATAATTGATAAAATTGTGGCTCCTTGGAGATTGGTTGAGGCACTATGAAGCCTAGTCCACCTTGCCTCTTCCTGCTTTAGCTGGTTGCAGATAGAACTTGTGCCTATACCACATGCATTTCATATTTCAAAGCTAATATTATAAAACACGCTTGTTCTTTATTTTCATATATTTGCATGTGGATGTATGTGCATATCCATGTGAAATCTCCAATTGCAAATGGAATACAGCAGTCTGAAGAGTCAAGGCACACAGTAGAGAAATCTTGTAATTTTCTCTCTTCTGATTCCTGGTCACAGAGGTCAGAATGACTGATTCCAACTCTATCCAGTTACATACAAATTCACATTTTTTTAATATTGGTGTAATGTTAATTTGTGTAAATGCACTACATTTTCAGTATACTTTTATCAGTTGATGGACATCTAGGTTTCATCAGTTGGTGGACAGTTCCAAGCTACTGTGAATAAAGCAAAAATATAACCTGAAAAATGATTATCACTGTAGTAAGACATGGGATTCTTTGGATATACCCAAAGGGTACATAGCTGGACCCTGAGATAAATCTACGTCTTGTTTTTAAGGTATCTCTACATTAACTTCCATAGTGGCTGCATCAATATGTACTCCCATCAGGAAGGAATAATATTCCTATTTCCTAATATCTAGGTCAGCATATTTTATCATTTGTTGTTTCTTTGTGTGTTTGTTTGTTTAGGTGGGTGAATGCATGAGGTTTTGTTGTTGTTACCATTGTATTGATTTCTTTGTTAATTTTGGTCATTGTGACTAAGGTAAAATTAACCCTTAAAATAGTTTGAAGTTACATTTTTAATTGCTAAAACTATTGGACATTTTAAAAATGATTCCCAGACTTTTATATTCTATAATTTGAAAAAAATGTCTTCCTCATTACATATTCTTAATGATGAAATTATACTGAAAATGTAGGGCATCTATACAATGGAATCTATGAAGATATAAAGAAAATATGAAATTTGTCATATTTTTCTTAGTGTTTAGCATTTTTATTATTTTAATATTATACATACTAACCCTCTGTGTAATACATTGGTAGTATAGAATTTTTTCCTTTCTATATGCTTCCAGTTGCACTCAAATGACTTTGTCTATTGTTATAGAGAAGCCTTTTATTTAACGAATTTCCATTCAGTAAGGGTTGGTATGATTGAATATTCTACCAAGATACTTCTCATCTCAGCTTTTCTTGTACCTACAAGTTCAGTCCTATCCCATAGTTTCTTCAGTAACAGATTCATAATATTTTGTCTTAGGTTGAGAATATTAGTCTGTTTGGTATTAATTTCTGATCAGGACAAGAAATATGAATCTACTTTCCTTCTGCTACATGTAGCTATCTAGTGTGTATGTGATCTAGTGGAATATTGCTTTCTGTGTCTTGCCTCTAACATTGCCTATAACTGAAGCAAGGGTAGATGTTTTCTGTACTTTCCCTTTCAGGTGTTTTATCTCTGTATATGAAAGGTCAGATTTACTTTGCTGTCCTTTGGGACACTGAAAGGCAACAAGCTGGCTCAGGCAGCCTTCAACTTTTCAGAAATCCTTTTCTCCACAACTATACCACTATCCTACATTTTCAGGTTGTTATATATAAATGTATATGACTCTCTGACATGACTCAGTCTGTTATATATAAATGCATGAATATGTTTGCTTATTTTACTACTACTGGATTGATTTAAAAATAAGAGAAATAATGTTAATACTCAAGAATCAAAGATTTGTCAATAATTATTGCCATAATGAGTATACTTCTTAGCTAGATATTTGTCCTGTTGATTTTATTTTAAAGATATAGCATGGATGTTATAAGGAAACATAAATAAGTTGTCAACTTTTAGGGATGATTATAACCAAGACTTGTTCAATTTAGTCAAAGCACACAAGAAAGACAAATCGTAGCATGCACTTGTAGATAATTTGTTTTGTATGTGCTTTTAATTGTAATTATCATGGAATTGAAAGTAAATATAATAGAATTGCTTACAAATGTTGAAATAATAAGGAATGCAAATGAAAGGATGATTTTCAAGCAAAGCTTTAGAGAGAATAAATAACAACTTAGAAGTAAGAGTTGAGGTATCAATGACACAAATAACCATGGGGAAGTTTGGCTACTCAGTTCATAATACTTAAGCATACATATAGAGAATACATGCACATTCAAATACCAAATATGAAAATAACCCTTCTTACACCTAAAATAAATATTTAGCCAGGGGGTTTTCATTAAGATATTAGTGGAGAGACTCATGACACAGTGTAACTCTTTTTTTCAGTCAACAGTCCAATTTTTTCGGGTATTTCAAATTGTTAAACGAGTTTCTATTAAAAAATATGTTTAAGTTTGGCTTACTTATGATCACCCCATCCATTTAGTAATGTAAGTTATTAGCAAATATTGACTAGTTCCCTACTCAGTCCTGAGTGTCCCATCTCCAATTTCAGACCAATTATGAGACAGATTTTACTTAAATAAACCTTAGAAAAACATTTGCATCAACTGTGAGTTTCAACTTTTTTTGTAACATAATAACTTTGACAACACAAGGATTTTGAAGAAGGCCATTGTGCTGTTTGGTCTTATGTCAACTTGACACAGCTAGAGTCATTTTTGAAAATAGAGCTTCAATAGAGAAAGTCTTCCCAGTAGATTGGCACGTGCACAAGCCTATAGGCAATTTTTTTGGTTGATGATTGATGTGAAAGTGTCCAGTTCACTATAGTGTCACTATGAGATGTTGGCTGAGAGTGACATATGAAAGAAGGATGAGAAAACCATGAATGTAAAGCCACTAGATAGCCCCTCCATGGCCTTGGTTTTAGCTCCTGCTTCTAGGTTCCTGGTTTTTGGAATTCCTGCTCTGAAATACCTCAGTGATAAGTTATGCTTTGACAGTAAAAGTAATATAAAGGATTTTTCACCCCAAGTTGTTTCTGGGCATGTCATACTGTTCTACCATAACTGTAGAAACACTAACACAGCTATGTTGATAATACAGCCACAGATTTATATCATGGGAGTAATGTATAAAGGAGTATTTCTTTGATAGTAAATAAAATAAAACTGATTGTTTCATGACTCAAACGAGTTTCTAAACAAAAAAGGCCCAGGAAAAGCCTTAGAATGAGTGGCAATTTAGTAAATATATGAGTGACATGAGAGAACTGGGAAGACTGACCCCTGGTATATCCATATTTGAAGTGACAAATTTGAATGAAAAAAATAACAAGTGCACTCAAGGAAAAGTATGCCTGGAGTATTAGAGAAACTTTAGGAAAGCTACCAGTCATTGGTCATGGGGAACAGAGTCTGAATACTGGAGTCTGGGAAGTCCAATCTGAAGGTATTGATGTCTGTTTATCATGTCATGTTGTGTTATTACTGAGTGAGAGCCAACACAGAGACACTTATGCACAATAGCTATGATCGTGAATTAAAAAGTCAAAGTAAGCAAATCATCTTGGAACTTAGAAGGCTTTTGGCTACAAATGGAAGCTTCGGAGTGACTTTTGAGTAGAGATTGACATGAATTTTCTTGTGCAGAGACAGTATCACTGTGGATTCTCTGTGAAGACTAGACAGAAGGGAGCCATGGAAAAATGACAGAGATGTTGGAAGCAGAGGCAGTAACCCAGAAGGGAGATAAAGATGGATCAACTATCATATCACAGGAGCCAACATTAAACAAATAAATGACTAGCTTTGACAACTGAATCATAAATAAGACTTTGATTGATATCATTTCAAACTTTCCTTTTTGCATTCTGAATAGGAGCTGACAGACTTGTTTGAGACCAAAGCCAATATTTCTGAAATCTCTTGCTGCTTATCTACAGGATGATTTAGTCCACGGATTCATTTTTATTTTCCTACAACAAATGTTTTGAACAACATTTAGAATTTGCAAAGATGTATGTAAAATAGAATTTTTCAGGTTATGTGGAAATACCGGGTATTCTCGGAAATATCTGTCTCTGTTTAGCAAAGACAACTATGTAGCCCAAATCAAGTTTACATAGTGTCCTTAACTTTCTACTTTTCTATAATCCCTAACTTCCGCAGCCGTTATTGTAGATATGTGATACAAGGATGAGGAAGAATGAATTACAGAGTCATATTTACTCTGTGTAATTTCTGAGGGTACAGAACGATGCCTCCACTTCTATTTTTCTGGCTGTACAGTTTCCTTTGCCTTCTTTGAGATGGGACAGCAGAATCTAGATTCTGTGAGACTGGGAAATCTAAAGGGAACATAAATGTATTGGGTCTAAATACTGGAGTCTGAGAAGTCTAACATGAAGGTGGCGATGTCTGTTTAGCATGTCATGTTGTGTTATTACTCAGTGGGAGCCAACAGAGAGAGAGAAACTTATATGTGTAATCTATTGTTTTTCTCATCATTTAATAATCTTAGTATTCAATATTCTTCCATTCAGAGTACTAGTCCACTGTGTAAATGAACCACATTTTCTGTATGCATTCTTCCATTGTGAGACATCTGGGTTGTTTCCAGTTGCTGGCTACTGCTAATAAAACTGCTATGAACGTAGTGGGATAGGTGTCCCTGTGGCATGATAGTGCATCTTTGGGGTATATGTCCAAGAGTGGTATTTCTGGGTCTTCAGGAAATATCTATTTTCCTATTTTCTGAGTAACCTCCAGATTGATTTCCAGAGTGGTTGTAGCAATTTTCAATTTCACTAGCTATGGAAGAGTGTTCCTCTTTCTCCATATCCTTGTTAACATGTGCTGTCACCTGAGATTTGGATCTTAGTCACTCTGATTGGTAAAAAGTGGAATTTCAGGGTAATTTTGATTTGCATTTCTCAGATCACTAAGATCTTTGAACATTTCTTTTAAGTTTTTCTCAGCCATTTGAGATTCTTTTGTTGTGAATTTTCAGGTGGAGGGATAGGGTTGTCATCCCACAGTCAAAAACTCTGATGCAGAATTGTTCCTGTCTAAAAGAACTGCAGCAACAAAAATGGAGAAGAGACTGAGGAAAAGGAGGTCCAGTTACCAGCCCAAATTGGAATCCATCTGAAGGGGAGGCTCCAAGGCCTGACACTATTACTGATGCTATGGTGTGATTACAGATAGGAGCCTAGTATTGCTGCCCTCTCAGAGGCCCAAATAAGCAGTTGACTAACACAGATTTAGATACTTACACCCAAACATTGGACGGAACCTAGGGACTCATGTGGTTGAATTATAGAAAATCTAGAAGAAGCTAAGGAGGGGGGCAACACCATAGGAGGACAGGTAGTCTCAACTAATCTAGACCCCTGAAATCTCTCGGACAGCATACACCAGCTGGTCTGAGGGCCTCAACACATTTACAGGAGAGGACTGCCTGGTCTGGCCATAGTGAGAGAAGATACGCCTAACCTTCAAGTGACTTGAGGCCCCAGGGAGTGGAGGATTTGGTTGGGTGTGTGTGTGGGGGGGGGATAGGGACATCCTCTTGGAGATGGAGGAAGGAGGTATGGGATGAGGAACAGTCAGAGAGTGGACTTGGAGGGAGATAATGATTGAACTGTAAAAAAAGATTAAATAAATAAAAAAATAAAAAGAACTTCACAAAAATCCATGTGATTACATTTATTTATGAGAAATCAATAGAAATGTGTCTAAAATATTAAGATGTGTTTCTTTGATGAGATTTTAGTGCATGCTGCAGAGCACGTCATAGGGATAAAACAATTGGTAGGAGGAAGAAGAAACTAGGCATCCAAAGAGCTGAAAGTTGGGAGAGTCTATAATTTGTAAAGGCACTGGAAAGGCAGCCCTGGAGTCTACAAAGAGAAAATATGAGTTCTGATTTCCAAATTGACCCCAAGTATCCAAATCATAGTTATTGTTCATATTGGCTAAGACTTTGGAAATCCATTGGGCAATTTCATAAAATTGTATGTGTTTCTATAAGTAAATCAGTCAAATAACCATGCCAATGATATCCATTTATCCTTTTATGTGCATGAATATTTACTAAGTAGATGTGATAACTTCTCATTATACAAGATTCTTAGTATATTTGTCACAGCTCTGGCACTTGTTTGTACCAGTTAATCGCAAAATATTGTGCAGTTTCCTTCATGCAAGTTGATGTAAGGTGCTCTTGTAGTTCATTGGAAGGAGCAATTGAGGTTTTTACACACTCCTTTTTGTTTCCTTTTTGGGTTTTTGTTTTTTGTTTTTTGTTTTTTGTTTTTCCCTTTGAGAATTTCTATCTTACATTTAAATCTCTAGGTATCATGTGACAACATTGCCTTCTATAGTTAAAATGGTTATCCAAAGGAAGTCAATATTCTAAAGGTCACATTACTTGGCCCTCAGTTCATCATCACTTTAAAACACGGAGGACCAAGAAAATATGTCTAGGATTGAGGTCTACTAGTCAATGTCCCAGAAGAAATTTAGATTACTTCACTCTGTGTAACCAAATACTTCAATGAGAAATGAGCAAATAAGAATAAAAGTTATTTAAAAAACATTTAAAAAGTACATACAGTGTTATATATTACATAGCATAGGAGGCATGTGTACCCTAGCACATGTGGATGTTAGAGGACTCTTGTAAAAGGCAGCTCTTTCCCTTTATCTTAGGTGTCCCTGGATCAAACTCAGTTTATCAGGATTGATGGCAAATGCCTTTTATTTCTTCTCTCAGTCATTCAGACTGCATAAGACTCAAATGCCTTATTCCAAAACCAATTGATATCCATATTTCATTGGTCTAAAAAGTTGAATATCAGGAAGAATGCAACCAATTATGCAATTAAATAACTAATAAAATAATTATTCAATATTTGTAATTTGGTTGAATAACAAGAAAGGTCAACAAAAATAATGATAATTAGGAAAGAAGATATTAAACTGAGCTGAACATGTTTTAACAAGTTTTATGATTTGAATAGTGATATCTTTATTTAGAACTCCCTGTTCTGTGAATTTTCAGAAACTCCTTTCATTAATAAGTTTAGTAAAAATAAGACTTTCTTGACCTTCGAGAGAAGGCCTTATAGCACAAGAGAGAGGAAAAACACTTCATCTTCATGACTAGGGTTTTATAATTTGAGAGAAGCAATTTGCCACCCATCTCTACACTTTTGTATAATGGCAGCCATGCTGACAAAGCTCATGTTTGAAGCTGCTTTTTCCTGGTTGATTCCAGCTCACAATTTACTAAGTCGAACTGGTTTTAGGAGAAGTGGAAAAGCAAAGTACCAACCACCAGTACGTTGCATCTGCCGGAGTTTGATTACTTATCAATTCAGTGACCAAGGCTGACTGAGCTGTAACTCAGAACTTTCACTGGTTAGAGTATTTCTAGGCCAGCTAGTGCTCAGGGTTCAGATTAATTCTTTATTACTTCAAACATAGTGGGGAGAGTTTCCAGTTATTTGATTTTGATTCCTCACTACCCATAATATTTCAAAATTAGAAAACACAATGTGTGATATCACTGGAACATCCTTTATTCCCAAAGAAAAATATGATAGACTGTTTTGATGTATCATCAGGATACCCCAGTATCCAATATTTCTCAGAAAATGTTAAGGGACAAATCTCTGGACAAGTAAAAATGTAATACATTAGTTAATGATATATTCATGACATAAATATAATGATTTTCAGGATTTAAAAACATGCCAATCATTAAAACATATTAATTCAGTATCAAAATTATCAGTGGATATTAATCAACCAGAATGAGCATTTGATGTTAGATTTAAATAGACTCATTTAGCAAATCAATACAAGAATAATAAATCATCTGTTATCTTTAATGACAGGAAAATGTGTTATTATAGTTAATCAAATATTTTAAATAATGCCTTTATACGTAACATTTTTTAAAAAAATCTAAATACACCGTATAAAATGTGTTAAGATCATGCTGAGTAAATTTAATAGATAAGTCAGAAAATGTTAGATATTCAAATACTTATCAGCTTAAATTGTGAAATTCTTGTCAATAAAGATCTGACAAATATAATAGTAGAAAAAAGAAAAGTGAAGAAAATTTCTTCATATTTAATACAAAATATTTGTGTTTCTTTTTCTTAAATCAGCCAACTTTTGAAGAATCCATAGAAACAGTTATTTGTTTGTTCATTCATCAAATGTTCATTGAACACCATTAATGGCTTAGTCAGTTGGGTAAGGTCAATAAATACAAGATAAGACAAGATACTACCATAGTCTATAAGAAACAAAAAGACTGAAGTGTGATTTAAGCAGATAAATGTATTGAATATCAAATAAAGAGTACTATTCAGAGTTGCATGAGCATACAAAGATCCAAGCAGTGGAGACATGAGGAGCTGAAAAGAAATGTAGGCATTACAGTTGTGAAGAACCGACTTTGATTGTCTGGCTTTTACCATGACTGTGGTGTATTTTAAAGAAAATGTACTATTTACTCTTCAGGGAAAATTGTTCAATTTAAGTATGCCAAAAGTTTTCCCTTTTCAATTGTATTTTTGCTATTCAGCATGTGAGATAAGATCAAGCAATTTCAATTGCATAAGAATTTGTAACAATGAATTATTTTTAAATAAAATAAAGGATACAACAATGCTTTGAAAAAAAAAGAATCAAGGGATATTGACAGAAACACCAGTTCAAAGGTAAAACCAATGTTTATTATGAGGAAATTTCAACTCACAGAAAATTACCATCAATTAGATAATTACTTATGTTCATCTAAAATATTGTGTAATTTAAAACTTAAGTGAATGGTGTTAGATACTACAATATTGCGGGTATCCAAGGAATAACATCCTTTAATTATAGATGAAAAAAGATTTCCATCTTTTATTAAATTGCTAGGTCTATCTCTGATGCTGATTCTTTATTTTGTCTTCATTCTACACTTAAAGCCTCCCTATGTCATCTAAAGAACAGAAAAAATGTTTAAAAATGTGTCATGAAAACTCAAAACATGTATTAAAAACATGATGAGTATATTTAACTCTTCAATGAGTATGAATTCTGGCCATTTAGTTTTATAGAAATTCTAGCAATGAATTTAGATGATGACCTCAATATGTCTTCAACATGATAATAAACTGTCAACCCCATTTTCTAAGAGAAAAAGTCTGTGTTTATTTTTCCCATGTAATTTGGAAAAGATTAAATCCAAGTAATCAAAAGTCATGGATATGAGAACTCCCTAATTCTTTTTTTGCCTGTCATATTTGCTTCTACCCCATGTTTTTGAATTTCTGTATCTCTGGTTCCTAGCTATCCAGGCAGTGCAGGGCATGAGCTCCCTGTCATGGCATGGGCCTCAAGTTAATCTAAAAGTTGGATGACCACTCCCATGAGTTTTGTACCACTTTTGGACCATTATCTCAGTATATCTTATAGGTGATACAGCTTGTATGTTAAGAAGTTTGTGTCTGGGTTCATGTCCAATTTTCTTTTTCTGAAGTCCACAGAGTAACTTCTTTTGCCAATGAGATTAAGATTTAGAAGTGAAAGCTAGGTGCAGGCAGCAAATCAACTTCTTTACATTCAATGAGCTGTTTGGATTTTGAGGAGAAATGGTTCCTAAGTAATATTTTATACTCATATACAGCTATACTCATATATCTGTACTTTGTCGAGTGGTCATCAGAGAGGCTTCCTTCTGCTGCACTTGGCGGCAGGTACATCAAGTGAGACATTGTGCAGAGGCCAAATTGGAGGTCTCCTTCAGGTCCTTCCCCTTGGAGATTGGAGAATTGTTCAGAAGTAGGAGAAGAAAGATTGGGGTAATCAAAGGGGATGGATGACACCAGGAGTACATGGGTAACCAAATCTAGTAAACAGGGTTCACATGGGCTCATAGAGACTGAATTGACAAAATCAGGGACTTCATGGGTCTGCTCCAGGTCCTCTAAATTGATGTTAATGGCTGTGAGGTGACTCTTTTCCTCTTACTGAATTATCTTGTACAGCTTAGATATAGAGGTTTTTGCCTTGTATTCTGATATCATTTTTGTCCTCTCCGACTGTAGTTTTTTGGGATCTGATCATTTCTGGGCAGGTGTTCATGGATTGTTTTAGGAAGATAGAAAGTCATGAGCCTGAGTAAGCCAGAGAGTAAGAAAGTCAGGATGCTGCCTTCCTTTGTAGTTCCTGCCTTTGCACTTACTTGACTTTTCCCTTAATTTAGATTAGTGATCAACTGTACACTATAAAATACATAAATTCTCCAAGTTGCTTTTGGTCATGGTATTTAGTACAGAAATGGGAAAGTAAAACAACAAAAAGTATGCCTATATCTAGTGTTAAACTATGGCATAAAGCTCACACCCACCAGCAGTGTTCGTGTTGATGGCTTTTGTGTATTTTATATTTAAGTCAAAGGATAAGGCAAAGATGTCTATTCTCTGTTGATGTACAGGTTTATTGTATTGTCCTCTTCATCATGAAACATGAAGTCTTTGGGAGACTGATACTTGAGTTTGTCCAATATAACTATGTACTTCTTCAAGAAGAAAGATGTACTTACCTTTCTCCAAGAGCTTTAAATAGAAGTTTGTCAATGAGAAGAATAAGCTCCTGTTGACAAATGTCTCCTGGATAGATGCAAATAGACAATCTCTTGATTTTACTAATTTCCATTCTTTTTCTTTTTTATATTTTTCCTTTGTGTGTTCATTGAACTTTCTTAATATCTCATAAATGCACTTAAAGTAATTTTCATGTATGTTTTATGAGGTTTCATATCAAGTGTGTTAGATACAGTTTAATATTCAGTGTAAAACAATTCTCAATTCATATAAATTATCAGATTTAACCATTAGAAGAATATTTCAGATTGGAGTGTACAAACATATTGGAATGAGAGTAATGATTAGGCAATATATTAAGAAGCTATGTTTGTAGAATTACTGTAAAACACTGCTGTCATGAGCTCATCTTAATAGAGGATTGAGACTTATTACGGGATGTAAATGAGGGGAATAGATCAGTAAAGGACTTACCATGGGAACATAAACATCCGAATTTGGTTTTCTAGAGCATATTTGAAAAGGTTTGGTATAACAGCTAATATGTATAATTCCAGAACTGGGGAAAAGAGCTAATAGTATCATTGAATCACATGCTCATCAAGGTACCCACATTCCTATTATACTGTGGTTTTATTCAGACTAGCTAATTCATGGAAATAACTTGTCAGTCCAGGAGGGCACAGTTGCTGAAACTGGGGTGTGTATGTACTATCAAAATTATAAAACATATATTTAAAATGATTTTTAAAGTGGTGACTAATTACTCAGTGAAAACAATCTTTGCCACCATAACAGTGAGAATGATGTGTGCTCAAAAGATGTCCTGTGTGGTTCTAAAACTATGGCAACAAAGATCAAGAGAGAATGTAGTCAAAATAAGCCAAAGCTTCATTGCAGATAATTAAGATACTTGGTGAGACAGGAGGGAACATGCAAATTGAAGGTTGTCAGCAGAATTATAAAGCATTCTGAACTCAAAATTTTTATGAGGGAAGTGTGTGACTATGTCCCTAAGATATTTGAAAAATTGAATCTCCAAATTAAAATTTTAAGTTACAAATTTAGAAGGCATCTTGATATTAATTATTTGGTTATGCATACGTAATAATAAATGAACTTTCTGAGAGTTGCTGAGAATGTTTTACAAAATCAGTAATAACTAAAAAAGCAAACATAATTTAATACTAGTAATGTTAGATCTGTCTCCTCATATTATGCTTATATATCATCTGTAGTTTAGTTTTATTTGTTTGTTAAAGCTATGCTTTGAAATAATGAATTTAATTAACTAGTATTTGCATATTAGACCTGGATTTCAAGCACTATTCTCCCTTGAGAAATTGACTGAATTCTTAGGAAGGCCTTTATCAATCTGCTATTGAACTGTATACCTTGTATTCCTTGTATTCTATAAAATTGCTTCCAGGTTAAAAACTGCAAACACCTACAGGACCATAGTGAACTTTGGTCAAAACAGAGTTGTACTTTAATAACTCCCCTATTTTCAAATACTTCAAGGAGGTACAAGGCATCCTCTAGAGACAAGAATCAATATACCTTGAAGAATGCATATGGAACATTATTTAAAATAGAAGCTGTAGTCAAAGTGGCAGGTGCTAAGGAGCACCAGGGGTGAACTGCAGGATTCTGTCAGAGACAATACACACATAGATGAATCATGTATCTACAGGAATGCATCATGGCATAATGAGAAGAACAAAGGAAGGCAGGAAAAGCAGGTGCAGGCCAGAACAATATGCACCCTATGTAACTACATGTCTACAAAACCGTGGTTTCCATTCATTTCATAAATATGCCCAAGGGGTGTGCTTAGTTCTAATAGAGGTATATAAGGTTCAAGATGGAGCACTGATCATTAGTACAGCATCTATGTACAACGTGGTGTTCAGTAATGCTCTGTGATGCCATAGGGAGAATGTATGATACAACCCAACTGGCTAGGGAAGGTTTTCCCTAGAAGCTTAATCCTTCCATAATGTAATGCGTTTGAACGAAAAATACAAAAAGGAAAACATATACAATGGCAGTGATGAAAAGAAACACATAAGCTCAAGGTTTGGGGTCTTTAATGTATCTTCCATGTAGTTCAATGGTAGGTGACAGAGAAAAAGAAGAGAATAGATAAAGTCAGATGGAGAGCATGTCCGATTGTTTGCAGTTTGGCAAGGAGCTTAGATCTTCATTTAAAGTGATGGGTGGGAGTCTTTGATTGCAATAATATCTACAGCAGTAGGCTAAATTATATGAAGTGAGATGAATTCATATAGAGTCACTCTATAGCTGGTTCTAGCAATTAAGAACCAACGAGCAAAGAAATAGAGAGAGACTTTGCAGATAAGAAAGTAAATAACAATGAATTCTATGGTGATTTTTAAAAGGCATTAATATCACTTAGATAAATTTTCTAAGACACATGTACTTATTAAAGTAAATCAGAAAAGGATTACTAAATATAAAACTAGTTATATATTCTTGGCTCTTTTTCTTGAATCAATAGCTATGTAAAGTTGAAGGCTAACTATAGTATGTAAAAGTTCTTGAATACTCCTTTTGTAATAGCTGCTCCAAAGAGAAATACTAGCATATAAAGTATATTTTGTGCTTGATAAAATTAGTAAGTATAGAGAATGAAAAAAATTGATATATGCCTCTAGGTTTCACAAAATATTCAAGACATGTCATTTTCGCTTGCTCTTAAATTATGACATGAAAAGAATGACAGCTACAAAGCAGATGACAACAGCCAAATATCGGTAGAAAACTACTGATGACCATTTTCCTGTTCGATACCAGACAATACCTTTTGTCCTCTCCTTATTTGTTATACTGAGAGTCAGAGTGATCTCATTAAAATTGATAAATCTCATTTCATCTAGTCAACTTTACATTAATGACTATTTTGAAGAATTCTATTAAGGGAAGCCATAGAGCTAGAAATCAGAGACATGAAAAAATTACCTGAAGAATTAGAGTGTAGCCATTTAGTTGGAGAAATAGTATAACACCAGAGCTATGATTAAATACCATCAAAATAATAATATGATGCAAATATGTTCTTGGACCTTGTTATGGATTTTATCCGTATGTATGTATGTAAAGTACAAAGGTAGACATAAAAATTGGCAATACTTTGATCAGATGTGAATTAAATGGTTAAACTGAAGATCAAATTTAATATAAATATTTACTTGAATTTGCAATTTAATTCCTGGAAATGAATCCTTTAAAAGAGAGTGACTCTTTGCATGTCTTCTTTTCTTCCTTCTAATGACAGTGGGAAGGATGGACCTGAAGGTTACAAATCAGAAAGTTACAGAACTCTAAGAGTCCAGACTAGAGAGAATGATAACATTTACTCAAATAAACAATGAGTTAAAACGGGCTCTATGGAATCATTTACATTTTTTTCATTTACACTAATTTTAACAATTGGGATAAAAACATCAGGATGGAAACAACCAGTGTATGTATGTGTGTGCATATGTGCTCACATGTGTGTGTGTGTCTGTGTGTGTGTGTCTGTGTGTGTCTGTGTGTGCACATGCTTACCTGTGCATGCACACCCACATAATTAAACTAGACGCATAAGAGTACAAATGAAAAGTGTAGTGAAATGTCTACATTTATATTAAAAGGTGAATGAAGACCCACCTGTATCTTAGGAACCAGGAGTAATCGATAGGTATGGGTGGAGACAAACTCAGTTTTATTTATGAATGCAGTGTTTGTTAGGTGAGTAGAAGGCCACACAGAGAAACATGTACTATTACACACAAACTGTAATGAATATGCCTGTTATGTTAGGAACACATGACAGTAAGATGCATGTATGTCCAAAGGAACAGAAAACAGAGAAATCAAATATTTTACTGTAAACACAAAGTAGCTGCAGAGTGGCGGGTGGGGAGTAGGGTGTGGCTATGTACTCTTTAGCCTGCTTACAATGGCACATTTCCTTCAACAAGACAAGATGTTCTAAACGTTCCAAGGCAACACTACCAACTCGGGACACAGCTCCCAGTTTCCTGAAACTATGAGGGTCACCCTCATTCAAACAGTGGAGCGTATCCATTTACCTACATAAGATCATGGTCGTATTCTAAACAGAATTTATTTACTTTAGCTCTAACGATTTAAAATGATACCTTCAACAGGAATACTGTAAAAAAAAGAAAGAATGAAATAAAGAAAGAAAATAAAAATACGAGAAAAAAGTAAGTTATTAAGTTACTTATTTTCAACATAAACTGACATCGCATATTTATTATAATAATTGTAAGAAGAGGGAATGTGGATGTAGTGAGGAAGTCCTAAATTGAAGCAAGACTAAACTCTGGCAAGGTAAAAGTCAAATTCTGTAACTTTCTGTTTGATGTCAGAAATTTTTCCTTAAAATGATTTAGATCGCTCAGTCTATCCTCCAATAGTACTGCAAAAATATACACATTTCTCTTAAGCTCATTCTATTACATTTATGCACTTCCCTTTGGCTCTCAAGGCTCTAGAATCTCTGATAGTTTCGTGTTTCTACTGAAACCTAGGCTTTATTTCCCCAGATTTGCACAATGGCCTCTCAGGCCTCAAGCCCCTCTCAGAGCCTCCAGTGTGACACTCTTGCTACACACTGCCTGGCCATAACCCCTCTCTGAAATCATAGAGGTGAAAGAGCAAAGACTGAAGTAATGGCCAACTAATAACCTGCCCAACTTGAGACGCATCCCAGGGGCAAAGTTCAACCCCTAACACTGTTAGTGATACATTGTTAATGCTTGCAGACAGGAGCATGTTGTATTATGAGAGACTCCATCCATCAGCTGATTTAGACAAATGCAGATCCCTTCAGCCAAACAGTGGAGAGAGTTTGGGGACACTCATGGAAGAATCAGAGGAAGGATTGCAGGCTCTGAAGGGGATCAAAACTACATAGGAAGACCAACACAGTCAACTAGCACGGACACTTGGGGTTCGCAGAGACTGAACCACCAACCGAAGAACATACAAGAGCTAGAACTCGGCTTCCCTGCTCATATGTAAATGATATGTAGCCTGACCTTCATGGGTGTCCTGAACAACTTGAATAGGAGATAACCCCAAAGCTGTTCCCTGTTTGCAGGATATAGTATTTTAGCTGGGCTGATTTGTCTGGCCTCATTGGGAGAGGATGAGCCTAGCCTCACAGACACTTGAAATGCTAGGGTGTGTGTGTGAGAGAGAGGGGTGACCTAGGGAGGGTCACTCAGAGGAGAAGAGGAGAGGTGAGGAGGGAAGAAGTATGTGTGGGGGTGACCAGTGGAAGGCAGTGAGCAGAATGCAAAGTGAATCACTAAAAGAAATAAATTAATTAAATAAAAAGAACATGACAAAGTAACTTATGGAGGAAAGGGTTTATTTTTCACATCATGGTGAGGGGGTTTGGCAAAGTGGATGATATGAGCAGGAACAAAAGCTGAGATATCACATATTTTACCTTAAACAAAAGAGGGCAAGGCTATGCACTGCCAAACCTATCCCCAAGTACAAATGGTAACTGCTAAGCCTCAAAAGCAGTGCCAGAACTAAGGAACAAATTAAATATCTTGAAAGTATAAAAGACCTACTCATTAAACTGCCATACTAATCATTGTAAGCATTATTCTTAAAGTGGACAATTGTGGAACTTTTATTCATTCAGTTCAGTTGATATTCAAAGGGAATTCAGAACACATAACAAAAATATTAACAATGGGATTGGAACACACACACAAATATAATTTATGAAGGAAAACAGAATATATTCGCATATATACACATATACACATATAAACATACACAAATACACATGTTCACAGGTACACATGTACACGCACATGAATATATGACTAGGCATATATGTGCATATACACTTATTTGTACATGTATATGTGTGTATGTATGATGTGTTTATATTTGTATATGGTATATATGCGCATATATGTAGGTATACGTGTATACATGTATAATATATATGGATATATATGGATATATTTGCATATGCATTTGTACATATGTATATTTATATACACATGCATATATGTATATACATGCATATTAAATGTATGTGTGGCATATTAATATGTATATATATGTGTGTGTATGGAATACAGGTATATATATTTATATGGGTATGTGCATATGTTTTTAAGTGTATATACATATATGTGTACATATTTCTGTATGTATATATGTATACTTCTGTGTATATATGTATGCATATCGCATATGTACACATAGACAAACATATACACATATGCCAATATACACATATACATGTACACATATGTACGAATATATACACACATGCACCTATAACAATATGCACATATATATATGCATGCACATAATATGTATACATGTACATATGTTTTGTTTTCATTTATAAGTAATTAAAGAGTGGAAGAAAGATAAAATTAATTTTATGATTCTCAAGTTCTTCAGAGGGCATAATAAATCATTTTGTTTTTATACTTTTTTACATTTAACATTTACAATAAAATTTCTAACATGTTCACAATTCTTTCAATTCCTACAGTAATGGAAAGTGCATAAACAATAACCAACATACCTAGGCTTGAGTCTTCATTTTTGCACAGTAGATATAATTAATAAATCAAGACTAATAAACATATCACTGTTAAGTATGGAGACTTGTTGTTATGATTCAGTTCCCAATACAAATTCCTTCATCTCAACCAAAAATGTTCAACATGTTTTCTAAACTTCATCATTTGAATAAAAATGTGTGGAGGCAGATAATTAATATTATTTTTATTCTTGCTGCTTTGACTGTGAACAAATGTCAATGTACATTTATGCTATATCAGATTTTCTTTCAGGATATAATGTAAGAATTTTTAGACCCTGTGAAACTGTGATGCATTGTCCCGATAGAAGAATGCAGGCAGAATGATCAGGGTCAGTTCATAATGATTAATAATTGTTTATAGAATCAATATCATTCTCAGATAAAAATATATCTCAAATTACAAGATGGCCTATTATATTAATCTCTTCAAAGTTCATTTTACGGTATAATAGATTAGTTTTGCATGAATTAGAAATTGTGTTTTTAGGTAGATCCTTGGCAACTTAAGTATACCATTTAGTATGTCATATTAAATTATATTAGAAGTATTATCTTAGTAATGATCCTGGTCCAGAGACAATAGAATATAAGAGCAATGTTTCACTTAATAGTATCAAGAAAATCTAGATAAAAAAAACATCATAATTGCTGGTAACTCTCTCAATTGATGTCATTGTTGTATAGCTAGAGGTGGAAGATCACACTTCAGAAAAGAGAACCAACTGGTTAGTAAGTGGCCACTGTCACTTGGTTTTAAACTGGCTTTCACTAATACTGAGACTTGAGTCACGATAAAGATTAATAATCAGGTGTCAGCCATACATTTGGTAATTTGAGAAGATAATGACCAACAATTAATGAGACAATCACACACACACACACACACACACACACACACACACACACACACACATCTATAAATGATTCAAGATGAAACAGTTTTATCTAACTCAACAGCCCTCTCTTATGTACAGTATTAAGAAAAGAAAAATAGTTTTTCATGTAGCTCAAAGTCATCCACACTCTTATAATTTAATTCACCTGAATGTTCCATGTTTTTAAACTGAAGGTAATATCTAGCTGCAATCAAATATGTCCAAGTATACACAGTCGACTAAATTAAAAGCAATAACAATAACAAAAGACAAGATGAACCAAATTAGAAAACTCATAAATCTTTTTTCCTTTATTTTTCTTTATTCATTGATCTTTTAGTTTTCAGTCCAGACTTTATGCCCCTTTTTGATCTACCTTCTGAGTGTTCCAAATCCCTTTCTCCTTCACCCCTCCTGTCTCCAAGAGGATGTCCCCACCCCTCCACCCCTAACCCAACCGATCTCCTCTTTCCCTGGGGTTAGGTGCATCTCCTCTGACTGAGACCAGAACCTGCAGTTTTCTGCTGTAGATGTGTTGGGGGCCTCATACCAGCTGGTATATGCTACCTCTTTGGTGATCCAGTGACTGAGAGATCTCAGGGGTCCAGGTTAATTGAGACTGCTGGTCCTATGACAGGGTCACCCTTCTCCTCAGCTTCTTTCCCTAATTCAACCTCAGGGGCCCAGGTGTAAATATATGCATCTGACTTTTTCAGCTGCCTGTTGGGTCTCTCAGGGGGCAGTCATGATTAAGTCCTTTTTTGTGAGTACACCATAGCAACAGTAATAGTGTCAGGCCAGAAGCCTTTCCCTGAGCTGGATCTCAATTTCAGCCTATTGCTGGACTTCCTTCTCCTCGGGGTCTCCATTTCTGTCCCTGCATTTCATTCAGACAGGAACAATTCTGGGTCACAGGTTTTGACTGTGGGATGGCAACCCCATCCCTCCACTTGATGCCCTGTCTTTCTGCTGGAGGTGGACTCTACAAGTCCCCTCTCCCCACTGTATGGCATTTCATCTATGGTCCCTTGTTTGGAGTCCTGAGAATCTCTCACCTTCCAGGTTTCTGTAGAGGGTCCCCTACCTCCCGAGGTTGCCTGTTTCCATTCTTTCTGATGACCCTCACGTCTTCAGTTCAATTTCCTCCACCCAATATATAATTAAATTTTCTTTACTATGCATAAAATAATATTAAAAATAGGATATTAAATATGAAAATGTTTGGAAAACAAAGATCAAAATAAAACTCAAAAAGGGATAGGCGAATACAGTCATTTATATGTGGTTATTATGTAACTCTCCATGGTAGTACACAGAGAGTACTACCTTAAAAATAAGGAACCTTAAAAATAAGGAAGCCGAAGGAAGATATAAAAAGTCAGGTTACCATGGGTATGCATTGTAAGGTCAAAGGAAAGCTAAACTACACTGCCCCTTCTCAGAACACCTAGACTCTCTTTCTAGCTCAGTGATGGAGCTCCAGTTTAATCTGTATTATTTTTCCTTCTAAAATTTTATTTTTTAAGATACAATCTTGTGGTATAGCTCAAGCTGGCTCCAAACTCTTGGCCCCCTTGCCTTTTCCTCTTGTGCTCGGATTACAAATGTGAGAGACTAAGCCAGGTTCTCACAAAGATTATTCAGAAAATGATGACTGACAGTTTAACGTATGCACGATTTAGAATACAAAGTTGAAGAACTCATCTATGCGCAATGCCACCGTCACTTTAGGAGGCTGGTTTCAGGATGGAATTGATTACAATTGCTCCCCCGTTTTTCTTTCACTTCTTTTTTTTAAAAAAATTTATTAACATAATTTACATCCCAATACCAACACCACTATTCTATACAGCTCTTCCCCTCATTGCTCCTTTCCTTTTCCTCTGAAAGTGGGATGCCCTCCCTAGGTATCATCCACCCTGGCACAACAAATCTCTTTAGGCTTAGGCACATCCTTTCCCACTAAGTGCAGACAAGGTGGCCCATTGGGAGAACAGGATCCAAAGCAGACAACAGACTCAAGGACAGATCAAGCTCTAGCCCAGTTGTTGGGGGATCCACATAAAGACCAAACTTCATATTTGTTCCATCTGTTATGCTCGCAGACTGGAGACTAGCATAACTATCCTCGAAGAAATTCCATCCAGATGTCAATGGAGATAGTTGAAGAGACCCAAGCCAAACATAGAGTTTGGGGTGTCTTGTAGAAGAGTTGGGGGAAGGATTGAGGGACCTAAGGAGGACAGGGACTCTACAGGAACCACCAAGGGTCCAAGTTAGTTGATGCTGGTGATCAGGGGCTTGACCTAGCCGTCCCTCATACCCTCCCACATATGTAGCAGATGTACAATCTAACATATAATGTCACTAGATTTGATCCCTGGAAACACAAAGGAAATAATAGAAAATATCATTGATAACTAAGTTGACAGGTAAGTGATAACTAGCCAATGCATAGGTAACACAGATAAAGATTGTTTGAGAAGCAGATAAACGATAAATAAAGTGATAGTGATAGATGATAGTATAGAGTACATGCAGAGATAGGTAATATGAATAATAACAAGCCTAACAATTAGCAGTAACTCTTCAAGAGACAATACCGAGCAAAGGCTAATGGAATGATTCCAAGTGCTGAAAAACCCTATTAATATTATAATGCTTTAATACAATGAAAATAACTCTTAGAAATAGAAAAAATAAACAGATAACTTAAAAACCTCAAAAAACTTACACTAGTAAAATTAGTAATAGGAAGGATTTATACAAAAAAGGAAAGTAATATTTTTTAAAATAAAAAGCAAAATCACTACTAAATAAAACACTTTAAACAAATAAGGCTGGAAACTACATATCTTCAGGCCAGACCAAAAAAAAAAAAAAGCAGAAACTAATCTTAATTTCTTCCACATATATCTTCCACATGAAAGAATCAGTTGTTCATATATCTACAAATATATTTAAATATTAACACTCTAAGATTTATGTAGATTAAATTGAATCCACATATTTATTTTTTTACATTATCTTGATTGGCAGACAGATAAAAAGCCACTTATTAAGAATGATAAACCATAGTCCCTCAATAACTAACACTTCCTCATCTGAACTTCCTTGATAGAAAACTGTAAAGCAAGCTATTAAGCAGTGAAAATAATCATAGTTTAATTGGAATAAGGTCATGAAAATTTCATATCGAGGATTCAATTCTCCCTCTAAGATGCAAAGATAATCCAAGAAAAACACCAATACCATGTCTGAGAAACCTTCTTTGGAATTATAAGTGAGTCATGTGATATACTCCAAAATTACTACAAGTTATAGCTGTTGGTTAATCTCTCCCCAATTGGGGAAGGCTAGTCCCTACTGCTAAAGCTAACATGCACTTCAGCCAAAAGGTCCAGAATCCTCTGAGCTGGAAGAGACTTTAAAAATGTCTGTATAAACATGTTAGATAATAAGATCCATGCATGAAAGAAAGTAAGTAACCGACTGTCCTACCAAACTATGATATATCAAATACAACGACCAGAATGCTGGCAGCAGTGATATGTATGTACTTGCGATAGCCAAAAGCTTTCTATTTGGATTTAAGACCCACACAATGAAAGGGAAAAGTATACCTGGTCACAGAAACCTAATCAGTACCCAGGGATAGTGAAATATGGATGTTAGAGGAAAAACTATAACTACTAATTTACTAAATAATCATAATACCTAAGCGCATTCTAAGTATTTCCTTTTAATATCTACATATAAGTGTTTTGGTTGAAAATACTGTCTTTTTATCATTGGATGGGTTTAGATCCTTTTTCAAAGATGAACGGAGGTGTGTGGATTCATTTCTGGGTTTCAATTCTATTCCATTGGTCTACCTGTCTGTTTCTGTACCAAGACCGTACAGTTTTTATCACGATTGCCCTGAAATACAGCTTGAGGTCAGAGAAGGCAATCCCCCCAGAAATCCTCTTATTGTTGAGAATAGTTTTCACTGTCATGGGTTTTTGTTATTCCAAATGAATTTGAGAATTTCTTTTTCTAACAATATGAAGAATTGAGTTGGAATTTTGATGGGGATTGCATTGATCTGTAGATTGCTTTTGGAAGTATAGCCATTTTTGCTATATTAATCCTTCCAATCCATGAGCATGGGAGATCCTTCCATTTTTTAAGATCTTCAGTTTCTTTAGAAATTTGAAGTTCTTTCCATACAGATCTTTCACTTGCTTGCTAACAGTCAAACCAAGATTTTATTTTATTATTTGTGACTATTATGAAAGGTGACCTTTCCCTAATTTATTTCTCATCCTGTTTATCTTTTTAGTAGAGGAAGGCTATTGATTTTTTTGAGTTAATTTTTTAGCCAGCCACTTTGCTGAAGTTGTTTATCAGGCTTAGTAGTTCTCTGATAGAATTTTTTGGGTCATGTAAGAATACTATCATACCATCTGCAAATCGTGATATTTTGACTTCTTTTCCACTTTGTATCCCTTTGACCTCCATTCATTGTCTATGTGCTCTGTCTAGGACTTTGAGTATTATATTGAATAGATAGGGTGAGAGTGGGCAACCTTGTCTAGTCCCTGATTTTAATGGGATTGCTTCAAGTTTCTATCCATTTAGTTTGATGTTGGCTACTGGTTTGCTGTATATTGTTTTTACTATATTTAGGAATGGGCCTTGCAATTCTGATCTTTTCAAGACTTTGACCATGAAGGGATGTTGAATTTTGTCAAATGCTTTTTCAGCTTCTAATGAGATGGTCATGTGCTTTTTTCTTTGAGTTTGTTCATATAGTGGATTTCATTGATGGATTTCCTTATATTGAAATATCCCTGCATCCCTGGGATTAAACCTACTTGATCATGATGAATGATCATTTTGATGTGTTCTTGGATTTGGTTCATGAAAGTTTTATTGAGTATTTTTGCATTGATATTCATAAGGGAAATTGGTCTGAAGTTCTCTCTCTTTGTTAGGTCTTTGTGTAGTTTAGGTAAAAGCATAATTGTGGCTTGATAGAAGGAATTGGGTAGTGCTCCTTCTGTTTCTATTTTGTGGAATAGTTTGAAGGGTATTGGTATTGGGTCTTCTTTGAAAGTCTAATAGAAGAATGCTGCAAACACACATGCATACAAACCATGTGGAATAATCTCAAAATATTAAATTCAAAGATGCAAAACCCAAATGTCTATTACTTAGCTGTAGCCATGTAGAATAAAACAACTAGAGTAACAGCAATCATTAACTCTTCATTTAAGGGGAAGCAGACTGACATATTTTTAGCTTTGGGCCACAACATAATTTTTAGAGTCAAAGGGACAAGTTTAAACTTTTCTATATCTCACAGCATCCAATTATTTCCAGAAAAAGCAGAATTTCTCTTGCTTCATGGATACATCAAAACAGATACTAAAGCCAACTTCAGACACAAAAGGATAACTTGGACCTATAACAAGAATCATTGATGTTTACATTTCTACACATTTCTGAGTACCCAGAAAAAAATGTTTCCTCCAATTTAGAAAGCTCACAAATGGTTCATTGGGATATATTATTTTTGGATATGCTCATGGGAAAAAGTCATATGATAGATGCCAAAGAACATCAAGGCCAAAATCATGCATTTATTGCAACACTAAAAATTATTTCTATTTTAATCATATTTCCTATTCTGTTTTGACTCCTTTATCAAATAAATAATAGATCAAAGTGTAGAAGCATGAAGTTTGAAAGAGGGAAGTATGTGTGTGTGTGTGTGTGTGTGTGTGTGTGTATGTGTGTGTAATTTCATACACACACATACACAGAGACACAAATGCAAACACAAACATATATAATGAGTCAATATTGATAACCTGTTTATCTCTCTCTCCCTCTCTCTCTCTCTCTCTCTCCCTCTCCCTCTCTCTCTCTCTCTCTCTCTCTCTCTCTGTGTGTGTGTAAATTAATCAGTCAAGAATGGGTAATGGCAGAAATTTCAGCTGCTTATTCAATAAAGTAAATGCATGTTTCTGTTACAGAAAAGCAGAACCTTGAAAGTTCTGAACCAAACAAATAAAAAGTTTCTTTATGTTTCCAGCAACAATAAATGCAGCTGAGGGGTGGGAAAGAGAGGCTAATCACAGGAAAATTATTTCAGTAGTCAGAACACTATACTGTGCTAAATTATCTTTTCTGGTTCCTGGGTAATGAATTTTAAATCAATATTTCTAGTGTACATTTATATATAAAATTTTCAGCAAATGCATTTTACTTTTTAACATTGTGGATAAAGCTGTTCTACCAGAAAATTGCAGATGATTCAGAAATGGAAAAGAACAAATGAGAATTTTTTAAAAATGCTGACAAATAAGGTAAATGGATTTTAGTTGAATGGTGTCAAAAAGAAATTTGGGCAAAGAAATGTTATTTTTGTAGCATGCACATCATTTATAATGTTGGAGTACTAAAATGCTTCTTTCTCAAGTCTTCCCCTTTCTGTTTAGTAAAATGCTGTCTATATATGCATTTGCTCAGGGATAAGTATGACATTTTTCCTCTCATGATTTTCCCCTTTTCCTTCTGTAAGGATTTTTTTTTAATTCTGTAAGAGCCTTTGTTTCAAATTCCCTCTTTACACTTGTGGAAAATTTGCTTTAAACTTGTTGATATTGTTACAGGTACACTACTAAATACATTAGACAACTTTGAATGGTGGGGTGGTGATCCAAACCTAGAAGGCTATAACCTTCTACAACTTATAAAGATGATGTACCAGGATTTTGTGGTGAGAGAACTGATCACAGAATAGGACAATTGCTCAAACCAAAATACAAAAATAAACAGAGAATACAAGCTTGAAAAACAGCATCTTTATATAGATTTTAATCATTGTTTCTTTACATTTATTCATTTGATATCAACTACCAATGTGAATATTTCTGTCTTCATGCATTTGTAATCATAGGCGTTGAAATTTGTGACTACAACTTCATTTCAGTGGAGTTAATCTCTTAAGAAATTAGAGTTATAGGAAATTTAAACTATCACATAAAATCCTTTCTTCTCCAATCTGCCAAGTTTCGTGCAAAGTTTCTGCATTCTTTAACCATAGAAATCCAAGTTCACCCCAGTGAACTAGACTGTGGGGGGGAGGGCGGCAATGGGGGGAGGGTTGGGAGGGGAACACCCATAAGGAAGGGGAGGGGGGGAGGGGGATGTTAAAAAAAAAGAAAAAAAAAGAAATCCAAGTTCAGTGCACAGTATTCTTTTCACAGCCTGGATGTTATTGAAATTTCTTGAAATTTCAATGTACAAATATACATCTACATAACATTGTATTTAGAATCTGTCAGTTACTTAGTAAATATGGGAAACATATTTATTATATACAAAACATCTGACTCCTACCAAAGTGACTGATGTCAATTACTCAATTCATTTACTTCCTGACTAATAGGCCTTTTGAAACAGCACAAAAAATATACTTTCTGGAAGGAACTAAATTCTTTACCATACTCTATGTTTCTTATAGAATGCTAAAATTTAAAAATATCATATTTAAATATCATTTGCTATATTATTTTAGAAGCTGGATATTCTTACAAACTGGTTGTCCAATTCCTTTGTGATTTAGCCAGTGAAAATATGTGTATGAACTAGTGTTCAGTTAATTCTTCTGTCTTTAGTCAAGTTATATTGCACAGAAAATCCCAGTGTAAAGCCTGGTGTTCAGTCGCAAATATTATTCTTGAAAAACAACAGCGTCACACAGCCTCCAAAATCCCAGCTATATTGTTGGCAATATAAATGAACTGTTTTCATACAAACTTCTGTGTGTGAATATACATAGTTATTTTTAACACTAGAGCTTGTTAGAAAGAAGAATTCAGATTCTAATAGAGTATTTTTAAAGCCCAAAATTATTTTTGGTCCAAAAAGAAAATCAAGATTATTATTTAAAATTGATTAGAAGAAAAGATAATTAGAGACATAAAAGGATATGAAATAAAACATGTACAGAGAGATGAAACAGAGAGGACCACACTAATTCACTTTTCTATTGTTGCCATTTGTGACTACAACTTCATTTCAGTGGAACTACTCTAACATTTACAGTTATAGACAATTTAAACTATCATATAAACTCCATTTCCCCAAATTTCCCACTTTTTCTGCATTCTTTTATTATAAAAATCCAAGAACAGTACACAGCATCCTTGTCACAGCCTGGATGTTAAACTGTCTGGAAATTCATACATAAATTTATATACAAAATTCATGTATAATCTTCTGGTTCTATGGAAATAAACAGAATATGGCAGATTCTTTGACAGAATATAATATGAATGGCATTGATTGATCCCAGTATCAGATAAGTGTCTTTGTTCATCTGAAATATAATGAAACTGGCTTTCACTCAGAAAAACCCTCTTAAATCCTGGTCTTCCAGACTGTTACTGGAATTACCCATGAGTCTCTCCTTCTAACATGCCAGGGCTACACTATCCTGATAACCTAAACTATTCTACATTTTCCCTACCAAGCTGTCCAATGTAGTAGAACCACATGAACAGCTTTATTACAACAGTCTAGGTACTAATACAAGTTTGCTTTTCTTTTTAATTAATATCTCTTGGTAAGAAATACAAACAGTGCAACTATGTAGGAGATGTTTTATCTCGTTCTTTGAAGGAATATAGTTAATAATAGGGACAGGGATATGATCTGGCTGGTCATACTATGCTTCCTATAAATAAGCAGAAAGAAATGAATTCTTTTTCTCAGGTTGATTTTCTCTCCCCCACCACCACTTTCAGTTCTTTAGCCCAGAATGAGTATAAAATTATGTCAACCATATTCATGTTATGTCATCCTTTTTATTTAAATCCTTTGAGAAATGTTCTCAGATGCACCATGTTCATATCTATTGTATGATTTTTAAATACAGCAAAGTTTAAATTGAAGATCATCTATAGTACATAAGATTACAATTTGTAACTAAATATTTAGACAGAGAAGAATTGGGAAATAAATCAACTGGCTTTGGTTCTATTCTTCAGCTTAGCACAGCTTGACTCTTTTTTTTAAATCTTTATTAACTTGAGTATTTCTTATTTACATTTCGATTGTTATTCCCCTTCCTGGTTTCCAGGCCAACATTCCTTCAACCCCTCCCCCTCCAGCTTGACTCTTATATGAAGAGGCATTGAGTTTATTGTAGTGTGCAAGAGAAACTCAAACTTCAACAATATCCTAGGTTCACTTTTCTTAGGGTCTTCTATCTCAGAATAATTTATATTTGGTAAAATATTGCATTCACTCTCAATCGATTTTGGCGTATTTGATTTACCAAGGAAGCACAACTCTGAGTGTGTCTATGAAAGTTTTTATTGTTATAATGGTATGTTTTTATCCAAACAAACAAGGACTATCTAGGGTTCCAGACTAAGTATGAGGAGAGAGAAAGCTAAGCAACAGCATTATCATTCCCTTCTATTTGCTCTTGTCTACAAGATAATGATCAACCTTGCAATTCCTACCAACATAATTCCTGCACCATAATTATAGCTTCAATCTGTGGACCACAAGAAATGCTTTAGTTCTTAAGTTTCTTCAGTTAATATTATGTGTCAGTTACCAAAAAAATATAAATTCTGAAAATTGAAAATAAGAAATGGAATTATGTTTGTGATATATCTAGCTATGTGCTTCAGAGGCCCTTAAAGTAGTTAGGGGAAGACGGAAGAGTTCAAACTTCATGTAGGGGATATGTGTAATATTATATGCACAATGAAATGGCCATTTTTAGTAGTACTTTGAAAGATAAGAATGCCAAGAGCAGTACAGAGCAGTGTTCTAGCCACTAAGCTTCAGCAAGAATATGGGTTGAAATAACAAGTGTGCTTTCACTAAGACAGAGCCCGAGGGCTGGGCGGGGAGTTGTGAAACTAGAGGGAATTCATAAATTTCTAAATTTAGTGCATTAAACCTTTTTAAAAATAAGGAAAGGTGAAATGAATTGATTCTAAAATTGAAAAAATCATTATGATATTATAACACTGTGCTTATATAAATAGGTACAAAGAGGAATTGTTTTTAAACAGATTATATAATGCCAATTCCTTTGAACATTCATCAAAATGCATATAAAAGAAACAGTAGTAGTATGTAGATAACATGAAATTCAGGAGTATAAGTCATGCCAATTAAATTAGGGTTCTGGTCAGAAATAACAGACCTGCAGTGTAGCACTAGACTTTATATGAAAATTATATATATATATATATGTATGTATATATATATGTGTGTGTGTGTGTGTGTCTGTGTGTGTGTGTCTGTGTGTGTGTGTGTGTGTGTGTGTAAGAGTTGAGCAAAACATTGAGGGAGAAGGAGCAGACTACAGTAAGACCAACAAAGTCAACTAGACTGAACACATGAAGCTTTCCAGAGACTGAATCACTAACCAAAGAGCATACACAAGTAGGACCTACTCCTCCTGCAGAAATATAGCAGATGAGAAGCTTGGTCTTCATATGAGCCCCCACAGCACCTGGAGCAGAAATCGTCCCTAACTCTTGGCTGTCTGTGAATCCTGTTCCCCTAACTGGGCCAGCATTTCTGGTGAAGGATGCACCCAGGCCTGCTATGACTTGATTTCCAAGGTGGCTTGGTATGGGTGTGAAGAAATACCTCTTACCAGAAAATAAGGAGAGGGGATGGAGTGGAGGGTATATGTGAGGGGGACTGAGAGGAAAGGAAGCACTGTGGTTGGGCTGTAAATCAAATGAATTAATTAATTAATGGAAAAAAGAAACATATTTAAGAGTCATGAAATTTAAGAGATGCCTGTGATCCCAGCATTTGGGAGCTGAATCAGGGAAGATCGTCATTTCAAGGTCATTTCTAATAATTTATGGTCAGTTTGGTCTATCTAAAAATATATAAAGCAAAAATGAAAACGAAAAAGAATATTGATTCAAGGAAAGGAGCCTATGTGATGGCATTGAACATATGAATAACCTGTCCTTTAAGGTTTCTGCGTATGAGAGTGTAAACATTGATACATGAAATAAGTTTCATCTGGTTAAATTTTGCTGCAAAATTCAATCAAAATAGCTTATTGATTTTTTTAGCAAACCATTTTCAATGAATTTATAACTAAATATAAAAAAGTTTCATTTAATTCTCTATCAGAATGAGTGAACTGATTTAAAAAATCCAGCAACACATTCTCACAGCCTGCAATTGACACATTTGTATGCACAGCCTCCTAAATTCAGTAATTGTGTCTGTTTGTGTATACACATGTATTTCAAGATCTAGATCAAAGAAAACTTGACACTCAGAGTTTAAGTTCTGCTGACAGATTCAAATAACGGGACTTAATATTATGCTCAATGCAGTATTTTTTACTTAGCTTTTACAAACAGATGGCATCTTGGGGTACTGGGATAATAGTGTTATTTTCAGAGAGTTTTAAGACACTTTTAAATTGATCATTTTATAAGTTGGTTCAACAGTGATAAACCTTAGGACTATAGTTAAAAAGACTAAAAGGGAAAAATATTTTAAAAGATGTTTTCTTTGTTGAAATACAATGGAAAACATTTTTAATGGGTGTTGTGTCAAGACAGAATGAAATCCTTGAAGATGGTAGCTGTAAAAGCCAAGAGAGGACGGATGGTGCATGGGTAGAGTTTTGAGTTTATAAACCATAATGTCAAAATAGTTTTAAAGTATGAAATATAGCAAATTGTACCTGAGAAAATAAATCATTCCTTACCATGGGATGCTGGTCTCAGTACTGAGAGGTTGAAATCCCCTTCCTTTGTAATTTACATTTGGAAAAGTACATTTTAATGTGGAAGCTAGAAATATATTTTTCTAACTTTTAATATTTTGTTTTAAACAATCAATGCAATATATTCTGGTTATAATATCCCTTCATTTATTTCTTCAGTCTGTTCCAGCTACTTGCACCAACCTAACTTCACAGCCTTTCTTTCTCCTTCTCTTCTAAAAAGAAAAGAGAAAATAAATCACTCCTCAAAAGAAAAAAATAGAAAAAACACACATAAACTTACAGAGAGAGGGGGAGTTGGGAGGCACAGGGAGAAAATATAATATAAATGAAAAGATCAGCAAAACAATGTAAAACAAAAACAAAACAAAACAAAGCAAAACCCATTAAAAAACATTGAATGTATTGTACACTGGTGACTACTCCTGGACATGGGGCCCACCTATTCTTATGTGTGGTTAATATAATCAGTGAGACTCAATGTGACATAACTATTTTTTTTCTTTGCAGACAGATACCATTCATCAGGAATGAAAACTAATGTCAACTTCCCCTCCTCAGCACTGGGACTCTGTCTGGCTTATGTCTCTGAAGGCCCTGTACAAACTGCCACCATGTCTTTGAGTATGAATGTGCATCAGTCCTGCTGTGATTCTGAAACTCTCACAGACAAGCTTTGCTTGCTCATGCCAGCAGCTTCTGTCAGAAGCAGCGTAGAATTTATTAGACCCAACTGGTTTTAATACTAAAGTATGATGCTATAATGATTACCCAAACAAAATGTGGCTTAAATAACCTGTAGGTTTATTTCTTCCTACCCTAGGGGGCTAGGAATAAGGATAGCTAACATCATGGTGCCCAAAGTAGAAATCCCTTGTTTAAATTTCTATTTTGTGTGCATGTGATGAAGGAGTTTCCCTAGCACTCATTGTCTTCCTTGTGCCCATGAATAAAGTAGGAAAGAAATGGGTAGTGGAACCATTCTTTTCCCTGGCTTGCTGTTTCTACTTATCACTAACCCTAACCGCTACATTTCCTCACCCAACAATTTTGTGCATCTGTATTATTTGTCTGATAGAACACATGTTTCATGTGTTTGTCGAATGTAGTATGTGCCTAAAGTATGATTTCTAACAGAAATGAAGAAGCTCAAGTATTTCTAGGGATTCTTAGTTCCTTTAATGAAAGATAGTCCCTTTCTATATAGCTTGACAATACACTTTGGTCTTCTCTTTCTCATTTCCTGGTCCCTTCCCCTTATCAGCCAAATGTAATCTGTTTATATTGTCTCAAATATGAATTGAAATTGCACTTGGCTTTGTCCTTTTGGAGTGATAAAAGACAGACCTTTTTATTTAAGACCAAGTAACCTTACAGCAAAATAGGTTCATATAAGTTTCACAGTTATACTTAGCTAAGGGAAAACAATGGCAAGCTCAAGGTCTGAGATGAAGTTTCCAGTAATGATATACCAATAAGCAGCTACTAGCCAGCCCCCTAGCCCCATGGCCTGACTTAATGTAGATTGGCAATGAGATATATTGAGGTGTGCAAGGCTTTAAAGAGCTCGTGCTTCAGAGGCTTAGCCTTCTTGTCAACAGTGTGCCTTTACTGAAAACAAAAGAAAAATAGTCCTATTGCTACAGAAATAGGATTCATAGGGATATCAGATTCCCTGGGGACATAGCAGCTGAAAATTGTAAGATATCATTTCAGTATGGAATAAAAGTAATTCCGCAAGGTTTGGAGAAGCCAGGAAACCTCCTGGTTCATTTATCAAAGAGACTGCAGATCCCATTTCAAGCCAGGTGAAACAACAATAAATGTTTGCCCAGTAAATTAATCTGTACCCTGAGATTTTATTAAACAAAAGGTCAAAAGAACACAGTACTTTGAATCGCTAAGTGAACTGATTGTAAGGGGGAAAGATTGGAAATGAAAGTACAAAAGGGTATTGAAACGATCTCCCTTTTATTTATTTCATTTGTTTTTGTTAAATTCATAAAATGGTCACTAAGTAGAGTTTGCCAAAGGTAATTACCCTGGCTTCCTTCTTGATTAGTAACAGAAAGAACAACAAAAATATTTAAATTCTTAGGAGCAGAAGAGTTGATTACTTTAGGATTATACTAGAGTGGTGTTAGAGAATTTCCAGTTGTAGAAAGAATTCTAGAAAAAAGGTCAGTCCATATCCTTAATTCAGCTTTTTTTCTTCAAAATTGAAAAATATTGACAGTGCATTTTGTTAAAGTTCATGGTAACGTTTTTTTAAAAATTATTCTACAAATTATTTTCAAAATCTTCATTTATATATCATTATCTAAGAATCATATTTTATGATATAAAGTAGAATAAATTTAATATAAATAAGAATATCCTCAATAAAAAATAATCTCTTTGGTAAGACTATCAGTTGACATTTAATAGTTCAACAGCAAGTAACACGCCCCTAAAAGTCTATGTTGGCTAAAATACAAAGACTTTAAGGATAATTTGTGTGAATTACATAAGCCTATAAACATGCTTTCTTCATGAGCAGATGTTGTTGAACCAATCTGGTATCTTCTGTGTACATTTCACATTTTATGTGATTGAGTTATATCACTCAAAGTTTGAATTAATTTTTCATTCCACTAACATAAATAAAAACCTAAATAATACATTTCCCCAATCTCCTTTTGCTTTCTTTCTAAGGTCACTGCATATCTAACCATCCTAAGCTTTCCTAACTAGAACCACGGCAGTAGTGTCTGAAGCTTTCTGTCCTTTGAAATATTACAACCAGTCAATTGGGTCACCTCAGAGAATTGAGTAGAAAAGTCACACGTGTCAAATAGTAGTTACCACCATGGAGTGAAGAGAGGACCTGATGCAGAATGCCTAGCCAGATATACAGAGCTTTGGGTTTATTAATCCATGTTTAGGTATTCAGCTAGCTAGCCTAGTTGTTTCTCAGTCCCTATTAGCAATTGTTGATGAAATCATTAAACCTTAGCCTCTTCTGTATTTAGAAATAATTCATTATCAAATATTATATATTTACAGGTTTTTAGACACTGACATTTTCCAAGTTCTCCATTCTATGTTATTTTGTTTCGCTCTTAGATCAAAGAACTTTTGAGTACTAAACTCCTAACAGTTAGATTCTGTTGTGCAGATTTGCTTCCCAGATGAAAGAAGCGCTTGCTGCAGTGTGATTGTTTCCCTCTCTTTGTCCTTTCAGTTCGGACTTGCATAAACTTCTCCTAGGAATACCTTAAACTACAGGTTATGACTCCACCGTATTCCAACTAATAGTCCTCTGTCATTCTCCACTGCTACACATACATACAATGACGATATACTATAGATGCTACTAATTTTTATTTCATATGATTGTATGCTCTAAATAGTAAGAGCTTATATAATTTTATGTTTTTATAATTTTAATATTTTATCTTTAAACTTTTTGAGAATAACATACATGAGTACTACATTTATATCATTCCCTAGCATACCCCATCTGCCTGCCTTCAATTTTTTTTTTCTTGGACATTTTCTTTACCTACATTTTAATTATCCTCCTTCATGGTTTCTCCTCCAGAAAGTCCTCTACTCCATCCCCTACCCCCCTGCCTTCATGAGGGTGCTTCACCCACCACCCAATCCTTCCATACCTCCCTGCCCTGGCATTCCCCTATACTGAGGCATTAAGCCTTCACAGGACCAAAGGCCTCTCTCCTCCTACTTTTTCTCAAACTACTGACATCTTTTGAAATTATTGTCATTACACAGACACACACACACACACACACACACACACACACACACACACACACACACCTGCTGAGTCAATTATTATTACTCAAGCATACATGGGCCAGAAAGCTGACCACTTGTGATTTTATAACCTACCAGATGTTTGTCCATGGAGAAAACTCATCCCCTTTTTCAGCAGCCACAGGCTGTCAGTATCTCTCTGTCTATAGTTAGGGGTTGGAAAAATTCTTTTCTACAGATATTAGTATATCAACTGGCATTTTCATTATGCATTTTTACAGGCGTCCATACTGTTGATACGGTATAGATACAGCTCTTCCAATACATGTATAGAAGATAGTATTATGGACTTACTTAGGGTTTCCATTGTTGAGAAAAGACATGAAGGGACCTCTTATGAGGGACAACATTTATTTGGGGCTAGCTTACTGGTTCAGGGGTTCAGTCCATTATCATCCTGAGAGGAAGTATGGCATATCCTGGCAAACACAGTGCTGGAAAAAGAGCTGAGAATTCTTCATCTTGGTCAAAAGGCAGTCAGGAGAAGACTGACCTCCAGGGAACCCAGAAGATGTTCCTCACAGTGACACACTTCCTCTAACAAGGCCATACCTATTCCCAACATGGTCAGACCTCCTAAAAGTGCCACTCCCTGGCCAAACAAATCAGCACATTCCACTCTCTGGCCCCAATAGGATTGTTCAAACACATGAGTCTGGGGCCAAGCTAGAGCAGAATGCATTAGGTCCAATTTCAAAAGTTCTCATAGTCTGTCAGAGTCTCAACAATGTTAAAAGTCTAAAGATTAAAGTCTTCTGAGATACACCCAATCACTTAACTGTAATCCCCTATAAAATTGAAATCAAAAAGCAAATCACATATCTACAATATATTATGGCCTAGGAAATATATTATTACTCCAAAACGTCATAGTAAGGAAATACTGGACCAAAATAAAACAAAACCCCAGATGATCATCCTATTGTACTGACCTCTACAATTCTCTTGTGTCCTCCACTGCAACTAGACTTCACCAATAGTACATCATAGGCTTTCTACATGGTACCAAGCCTCAACTCCTTGCTGGACCCCTTCAGTCCTGAAATGTCAGTTACAAATGAAGCAGCACCTCCACCAATGGCCTAACTTGGCCTTTCCTATTGCCAATCTGCAGATTCTCTCTATGACCTTTTTCATGATTACAAAAGCTACAACACGTGGATACACATTATCAAGTCCACCTGAAGCATGAACCGCAACCTTGGGGATCTCTGGCACACAACACACAGTCTTGTGGGTTTGTTTTTTGTTTTTTTGTTTTTTCCTCTCAGAAAACCCTTTCAAGATTTCACCTCAGTGATGCTGTTCTATCTTTTTTTTTTATCTTTATTAACTTGAGTATTTCTTATTTACATTTCGATTGTTATTCCCCTTCCTGGTTTCCAGCCCAACATCCCTGTAACCCTCCCTTTCTCTATGGGCTTCCCCTCCCATCCTCCCCCCATTACCACCCTCCCCCCAACAATAATGTTCACTGGGGGTTCAGTCTTGGATTGCCAGCTTCTTAGCTCCAGCTAACCAGCATTGACTATCTTAGTAGTCCCTTCTATTTGTGACTCTAAAGTCAGATCCAAATGGCCAAGCTGCTGAGTTCTCCTGCTTGCTCTGGCTGGAGCATGGCCCTCTCATCCTATTACATCTTCACCAGCCTTCTGTTTTCCTACTCTTTCAGTGCCTAAACTCCGCTGTCCTGGAACTTGCTCTGTAGACTGACCTTGAACTCCAAGATCTGCATGCATAGGTCTCTGGCATGCTAGGATTAAAGGTTTGTTGGAACATGCCTGGGCCTAAGCTTTCTATGGTCAAAATTCTTCAAGATTCAGATCCAAAGCCTGTGTCTTCCACTTCTGGATTATAGTTCATTTCTGATTAAAAGTCCAAATGAAAACAATAACTTAGTAATAATAAGGACTAACCTGATAAGACTATTCCTTGTTTAATGGCAAATGAATACACAATAAGTATATCTGGGTCAGATTTTGCCCCAATGTCACAACTCCCTTCTATCTGTTTGTCTTCATTGTATTTCCTAGTGCCCTTTTATTACTTAAACCATACATTTTGTATGTTTGCTTTTCTAAGCTTGCTAAGTTTGACCAAAAGACAATTCATGAGAGCAAACCTCAGGTCAATGTCAATGCTGGGCTTTTCTGAGACTTCTTTTTCCAATGCAATTAATCTGAATCTCTTTACTTTAGTCATAGATTCAGGCAGACTCTTCAGACTAGGGCAAAAAGCAGCAGTATTGTTCACCAAAATTACATAAGAAAAATCTCCACTGTCTTCATCAGTGTTTCTATCCCAGTACAAATATCATGACCAAGAAGCAAGTTGGAGAGGAAAGGGTTTATCTAGCTTACATTTCTACATTGCTGTGTATCGCCAAAGGAAGTCAGGACTGGAACTCAAGTAGGTCAGGAAGTAGGAGCTGATGCAGAGGCCACAGTGGGATGTTACTTACTGGCTTGCTTCCCCCAGCTTGTTCAGCTTCTTTTCTTATATAACCCAGGACTCCCAGCCCAGGGATTGCACCATTCACAATGGACCCTCCCACCCTTGACCACTAATTGAGAAAATGCCTTTCAGCTGAATCTGACTGAGGCACTTCCTCAAGGGAGGCTCTTTTCTTTGTGATAACTCCATCTTGTGTCAAGTTGACACACAAAACCAGCCAGTACATCCAGGCAACTCACTAAAATTCCTCTTCTCTGAAACATCTAGAGCAATATTTGCATGATTCAAATCACCCTCATCACCAATGTCTTACATATTCCTACTAGGATGGCCAATTAAGATCCATTTAACAAGTCTACAGAAAGCAAAAAAATCCATGTTCCTCCAAACAAAAATATGGTCAGTCCTATCACAGCAATAGCCCAGTTCCTGCTAGCAACTTCTGTCTTAGACTTTCCATTGCTGAGGAGAAACCCCATGAACAAGCAATGTTTATAAGGGACAACCTTTAGTTGGGGCTGGATTACAGATTCAGAGTTTCAGGCAACTTTCACCATGGCAGGAAGCATGACATCATCCTGGCAGACTCCGTGCTGGAGGAAGATGAGAGTTCTACATCTTGATCCGAAGGCAGTCAGGAGAAGACAGAGCTCTAAGCAGCTAAGAAGAGGCTCTCAAAGCCAGCCTACACAATGACGTACTTCCACCAACAAGGCCAGAGCTACTCCAGTGGCACCTCCTAATAGTGCCACTCTTAGTCTAAATAAACTATCACAATGTCAAAACAGATATTTCAGTCTTCTTGTTTTAAAAATCTTTTTCCCATCGTTCCCTTCATGTTCCCTGAGTCTTAGGAATACAGAGTGAAGGATAGACTCATCAGTGGGGATAGGATATTCCATGAACAGCTTTCTTTTAAATGTAAACATTTGTAGATTCCTAAATATAAAGTCTTAATCCTAATATTAATCATCTGTAATATATAAGTTTCTATATTTTTGAGTTCTATACATAGAGTTGAATTAGTAGAAACTTACCTCAAACCAACAAGAGCAAAATGATGTTTGGAATATAAATGTGCTATACACCATTATCAAATTCCAACAAAAACAAAATAGATTAAGGTAGCCTCAGTTGTCTTCTGGGACTTGAGTTGGAGGCTTACTTGCTGAAGACACTAAAATTTTGTCACACAGCACTCAGATGATTCAGGTTTCATCTCAGCTGACAGCCTGTTTTATGTGGTCTAGCTTCCAAAAACAAACCCAGTACAGGTTGCCAAGAGAGGGAAGCAATTACATAATCCTACCTGGCTTCAACATTACAATTACCAACATGCAAAACATACATAAACGTTCAAAAAGTGAGACTTGAATATTGAATATCATGACTGGACCAGGAAACCTAGTTAGCTTCATAAGGTTACTGAGGTCAAGGACCTTAGAAAGGAGTATGCTATCACAACTTTGCTAACACAGAATACATCATTAGTGCATTCCAAACCTTATCTTTATATCCACAGATAAGTGTATAAGTGCTGCTACCATGTCCATCAAAGAGTCTTCTCTTCACAGTAAATGTAGACCATGAAGAGAACAAACCTGTTACAATGAAGAGATCTACAGATCGTGGGAAGTCAGACTCCAAAAATATATCCACACTACAGCTTCTGCGTTTAATATTTCAGGTAATATTACAAAAGAAGGATAGAAAGATTTTAGGATTCAAAGCAAAATCTCCTGTGAAATCATCTTTTACAGAAATGGCTTCATAAATAGGTCTGGATCAATAGCAATATCATTGGGCATGTTACTGTGAGAAGTATGAAATTTTCACAGGGTTCTACCCCTAGATAAAGAACTAAAGGCAACTAATAACTGTGTTGAGTGGTAGCTTCTTCCATTGAAAAACTCCTTATTTATCATCTAATACAGGGTTGTGAGGCTTGAAGGCATATATGTACTGTCAACAAATAGACTTAGCTTGCTACATATGTGTGTTGTGAATATCAAAGAAAACAAAATATCAATTTGAGAGTGGGAAGCCTAGGATATGTGGAAGAAGGAAAGAATAGGGATTAAATTATTTTAGTTCTATTTCAACCTAACATATTTTTTAATGGAAAAGGAAGAAAGTATGTGTGTGTGTGTGTGTGTGTGTGTGTGTGTGTGTGTGTGTGATATACTGTTAGTGTTCCTGTGTGTATAGGTTATGCATGCCTAGGCACAGGTATGCAGGTGAGATGACATGCTATTTATCCTCACCTATGGAACTTGTTGGAGACAAGAACTCATTGCATATGATAGGCTGGCTTGCTTGTAAGCTTTGGACATTCTCCTGTTTTTCTCCCATTTTCTAAAGCCTGATGAAATTGTATTTTATATATATATATATATATATATATATATATATATATAATAACTTTTTTATAAAAGCTATGACTGACTGTTGAATATATACTGGTGATCTGCATTAAGGTCTTCAGCTTACAAGGTAAATGTTATCCCCTATTGACCCATCTTCCCGGTTCCCAAATATACTTTGAATACTATTATGATTTTGGCTGCTGTTACAATTGTCAACAAATGTCAAACAAGGGAGTGCTTTAAGTCAGAGAAAGATTTCACAGAAATTTTTCTCATGAAAGGCAAAATTTCTCACAAAGATTTCTATGTATTTACTTTGAAAGTATGTTTAAGTCTTTCCTAGTAAAGTCTCAATACTCCATTGAAATATTTATTCCTAGTAAAGTCTTAATACTCCATTGAAATATTTATTCCCAGTAAAGTCTTAATACTCCATTGA